>NC_135727.1:24940753-25240753 GCF_964656455.1 Halichoerus grypus | reverse complement strand
TAACAGGATCCAACAATACATTAAAAGGATCATCCACCACGACCAAGTGGGATTTATCCCCGGGATACAAGGGTGGTTCAACATTCACAAATCAATCAATGTGATAGAACACATTAATAAGAGGAGGGAGAAGAACCATATGGTCCTCTCAATTGATGCAGAAAAAGCATTTGACAAAGCATCCTTTCCTGATTAAAACTCTTCAGAGTATAGGGATAGAGGGAACATTCCTCAAGCTCATAAAATCCATCTATGAAAAACCCACAGTGAATATCATCCTCAATGGGGAAAAGCTGAGAGCCTTTCCCTTAAGATCAGGAACACGTCAAGGGTGCCCACTCTCACCACTCTTGTTCAACATAGTACTAGAAGTCCTAGCAACAGCAATCAGACAACAAAAAGAAATAAAAGGTATTCAAATTGGCAAAGAAGAAGTCAAACTCTCTCTTTTCACAGATGACATGACACTTTATGTGGGAAACCCAAAAGACTCCACCCCCAAATTACTAGAACTCATCCAGCAATTCAGTAATGTGGCAGGATACAAAATCAATGCACAGAAATCAGTTGCTTTCTTATACACAAACAACACAACTGTAGAAAGAGAAATTAAAGAAACGATTCCATTTACAATAGCACCAAAAACCATAAGATACCTTGGAATAAACCTAACCAAAGAGCTAAAGGATCTATACTCTAGGAACTACAAAACACTCATGAAAGAAATTGAAGACACAAAAAGATGGAAAAATATTCCATGCTCATGGTTCGGAAGAATAAACATTGTTAAAATGTCTATGCTACCCAGAGCAATCTATACCTTCAATGCCATCCCGATCAAAATTCCAATGACATTTTTCAAAGTGCTGGAACAAACAATCCTAAAATTTGTATGGAATCAGAAAAGACCCCGAATCGCCAAGGAGATGTTGAAAAAGAAAAACAAAGCTGGGGGCATCACGTTGCTCGATTTCAAGCTATATTACAAATCAGTGATCACCAAGACAGCATGGTACTGGCACAAAAACAGACATACAGACCAATGGAACAGAATAGAGAACCCAGATCTGGACCCTCAACTCTACGGTCAAATAATCTTTGACAAAGCAGGAAAAAACATGCAATGGAAAAAAGACAGTCTCTTCAATAAATGGTGCTGGGAAAATTGGACAGCCACATGCAGAAGAATGAAACTCGACCATTCTCTAACACCATTCACAAAGATAAACTCAAAGTGGATGAAAGACCTCAATGTGAGACAGGAATCCATCAAAATCCTAGAGGAGAACATAGGCAGTAACCTCTTTGACATTGGCCACAGCAACTTCTTTCAAGATACATCTCCAAAGGCAAGTGAAACAAAAGCAAAAATGAACTTTGGGACTTCATCAATATAAGAAGCTTCTGCACAGCAAAGGAAACAGTCAACAAAGCAAAGAGGCAACGCACAGAATGGGAGAAGATATTTGCAAATGACACTACAGATAAAGGGCTGGTATCCAAAATCTATAAAGAACTTCTCAAACTCAATACCCAAAAAACAAATAATCAAGTCAAAAAGTGGGCAGAAGAGATTAACAGACACTTCTCTGAAGAAGACATACAAATGGCTAACAGACACATGAAAAAATGTTCATCATCATTAGCCATCAGAGAAATCCAAATCAAAACCACTCTGAGATACCACCTTATACCAGTTAGAATGGCCAAAATGGACAGGGAAAGGAACAACAAATGTTGGAGAGGTTGTGGAGAAAGGGGAACCCTCTTACACTGTTGGTGGGAATGCAAGTTGGTACAGCCACTTTGGAAAACAGTGTGGAGGTGCCTCAGAAATTTAAAAATAGAGCTACCCTATGACCCAGCAATTGCACTCCTGGGTATTTACCCCAAAGACACAGATATAGTGAAAAGAAGGGCCATATGCACCCCAATGTTCATAGCAGCAATGTCCACAACAGCCAAACTGTGGAAAGAGCCGAGATGCCCTTCAACAAATGAATGGATAAAGAAGATGTGGTCCATATAGACAATGGAATATTACTCAGCCATCAGAAAAGATGAATACCCAAATTTTACATCAACATGGATGGGACTGGAGGAGATTATGCTAAGCGAAATAAGTCAAGCAGAGAAAGTCAATTATCATATGGTTTCACTTATTTGTGGAACATAAGGAATAACATGGAGGACATTAGGAGAAGGAAGGGAAAAATGGGGGGGGGGAATTGGAGGGAGAGATGAACCATGAGAGACTATGGACCTGAGAAACAAACAGGGTTTTAGAGGGGAGGGGGGAGGGGGGATTGGTTAGCCCGGTGATGGGTATTAAGGAGGGCACGTACTGCATGGAGCACTGGGTGTTATTCGAAAACAATGGATCGTGGATCACTACATCAAAAACTAATGATGTATTGTATGGTGACTAACATAATATAATAAAATTAAAAACTACAAAAAAAAATCAATCATCCTGCTAGCTGTTTTTATTCCACCTGTTATTTTTTCCTCTTTTTTTTTTTGCTTTTATTTGGATTAATTGAGCATTTTGATGATTCCATTTTATCTCCATTATTTACTTATTCTGTATTAAAAATAGTGGTTATTCTAGAGTTTAAAATATGCATCTTTAATTAATTAGAGTCTACCTTTAAATAATATACTACTTCAGGTATAGAATAAGGTCTTTACAACTGTATATTCCAAATTCTTTTCTCCTACCTTCTGTGCTATTTTTGCACTGACTTCAACTTTTACATATGTTTTAAAAACACAATGCTTTGGTACTATTGCTTTAGACAAGTAAAGCAAAAGAGAAGTAATTAGAGCAAATAGAACTTAGACAAAAACTTTTACCTTTATTATTAATTTTTTTTTAATCCCCAGGGATCTTCATTTTTTTGTGTAGATTAAAACTTCTTCCTGGTGTCATATTCCTTCTGCTTAAAGAATATCCTTTAACATTTCTTGTAGTGTAGGTATGTAACAATACATTCACTCAGTTTTTGTTTTTAGGGAAATTATTTCTTCCTCATTTTTTGAAAGATATTTTCACTAGGTATAGAAGTGTGGGTTGAGGGGCACCTGGGGGGCTCAGTCAGTTAAGTGTCTGTCTTCAGCTCAGGTCATGATCCTGAGGTCCTGGAATTAAGCCCCAAGTTGGGCTCCCTGCTCAGCAGGGAGCCTGCTTCTCCCTCTCCCTCTGCTGCTCCCCCTGCTTGTACTCTCTCTCTGTCAAATAAATAAATAAAGTCTTTAAAAAAAAAGAAGTGTGGGTTGATTTTTAGAAAAATATTCAGCACTTTATAAATATCATTTCCAATATTTCTGTCTTACATGGTTTCTGACAAAAAATCTTGTTTTTATTACCATTGTTCTTTTGTATGTAATGTGTCATTTTTCTCTCTGAATGACTTGGATTTTCACCTGACTGAATGTAAGCCCAGTTTTGTGTGTATACATGCATGTGTGTTGGTAATTATTGTAACTTGGTTTTCTTGGAGCTTCTACACTCTGTGGTTTGTTGTGTGGCATTAATTTTGACAGTTTGGTAAAAGCTGACTATAACTAGAAAGAAAATATAGAACCTCTGGAGGCACAAGTATAAGGGAAATTCACACTCATGGCTCTTCTCCAAGGATGTCATTGGACACTCAAAGATTGGTGAGATCCTGAAATAGCATTCCTTATAGTATAAGTCTGTGTGAAAGGAATAACAGCAATGAATCCAGTATTTCTCCAAATATTTATCTTTCCCTGTTTTCTCTTCTTTTTGGATTCCAGTTGCACATATGACAGATGGTTTGATATTGTCCTTCAAAATTTGATTGCTCTGTATTTTCATTTTCACCCTTTTCCTCTTTGTGTTTCTGTTTGGATAACTTCTATGGGCATATCTTCAAGTTCATTGGTTCTTTCCCTAGCTGTGTCCAATCTACTGTGATGTACCCATCAACAGTATTCTGTATGGCATTTGCTGTTTTTCATTTTTAACATTTTACTTGATTCTTTTGTACAGTTTCTATTCTTCTGCTGAAATTTGCTATCTGATTTTGAATGTTGCCAGCCTTGTCCATGAGAACCTATTAACCATGAAAACATATTAATCATAGTTATTTTAATTTTCTTTCGGATAATTCCAACATTTGTTTCATATTTAATTCTGATTCTATTGATTGTTTTGTCTCTTAGCAGTGTGTTGTTAATTGATTTTTAAATATACTTCATAATTTTATGTTAAAACTGAACATCTTATGTAAGACAGTTGAGATTAAAGTGAATAGTTCTTATGTCTAGAAATTGGCATACCTTTGTTTATACTAGGCTTTTAGTGTGTTTTGTTGTGTTTGTGTGTCATTCTAGTCAAGAGTGGAGTAGTGTTTAGACTTTCTTGCTTCTGTTGTTAATCTTGTTAACAAGATGTTCCAGGCCTCAAATTCTCCTAGTCATACATAGTATTTAGAGTGGGTTCTCATTGCCCAAGGTTTTTTAAATTGATAGCTGCCCCACAGCTTTAGATCTTCCCTTTGGGCTATGCCACAGAAAGAGTCTTCTTTCAGGCTCCTATAACACTCTTATTATTATTACATTGTTTATTATTTGACTCTTGTTACCCTGATGATGATGGTGTTCTCCTTTGTTCTAATTAATAATCTATCCTAGGCAAGAACTGTGTCCTAAAGATGTGGACTTCTCAGTACTCTTGCTCCTCCCCAAATATAATTCTCCTGCCCTCCCTATAGGTAGAGTTTTTTTTTTTTTCCAGTTCCCATTTACCAGCTGCAGTGCATTTTCACCTGTTCACTAAGTGTAATATTTTGTGTTGCCCTTCCTTCTCTCACAGTTTAAAGTTTTTGTTCCATAGGTGAAATAGGAGAAACAGATCTGGATAGGATTTGCTGCTGATATTCTCCTCACTCAGACTTGTTCTATGAGGAATGCTTTTTTGGGATCTTACCAATATTTGTTTTGAGTGTCCATTGATGTCTATGGAGAAGAGCCTTCAATGAGTGTGTATTCCTTTTATATCTGTGCCCCCAGGGGTACTATATTCTTTCTCTAGCCATAGTTAGCTTTTATCAATTGGTCAACAATGTATCAGTTAATTTTTTAAAATTTTGAGATACTTTTAGATTTACAAAAACAGTAGAGTGTTCCTCTATGTAAACCATTCACTCAACTTCCCTTTATGTTAACATCTTACATAACCATAGAACATTTATCAAAACTAAGAAATTATTCTTGGTACTATACTATTCACTAAAAAAATTGCTTACCTCTCTTAACAGTGTCTGGCTACATCTTCTCAACATACGTAAGTGCTTGCATCTGATCTCTCCTTGTCTCTTATCCTGTCTTTCGTTAGATTTCAAGTTACTTGGTTGTGACCTCAGTTTTCTGATAAGTTCAAGAAAATCATGAATATGCAATCTGTTTGGCTTTGCTGTCTTTGTTGTTGCAAAGACGGAAGTGATGCTTTTTCCAGCTGTGTATATTCCAAGTAGAAATCAGAAGTAAACAAATATTTTTAAATGAATGAATGATTTGTTGTCCACAGGTAAATTTGATGTATAAGGGAAGACAAAAAATTATTTAAATATTAAGGTACATCGTGCAGATTGTTTCCTAATTTAGTATGCTTATGTAACAACATAATAACGTATTCAGGAATCCTTCATAGGCTAGAACTAAATGTAATGTTTAGAAACATTTCACAAAAATGTTTTTGCATTTTAGGTAAACACCTACTCAGAAGATAGATTTTTTTCAAATTTGAGATTACTTTTTTTAAGTTTTTATTTAAATTCCAGTTAGTTAACATACAGTGTAATATTAGTTTCAGGTGTACAATATAGTGATTCAACACTTCCATACATCACCAGGTGATCATCACAACTGCACTCTTTAATCCCTATCACCTATTTAACCCATCTCCCTCTCCTCTGGTAACCATCAGTTTGTTCTCTATAGTTAATAATCTGTTTCTTGGTTTGCCTCTCTCTCTCTTTATTTTTTTCTCCTTTGCTCATTTGTTTTGTTTTTTAAATTCCACATATAAGTGAAATCATATGGTATTTTTCTTTCTCTGACTTATTTTGCTTTGCATTATACTCTCTAGCTCCCTCCCTGTGCTTGCAAATGGTAAGATTTCATTCTTATTTATGGCTGAGTAATATCCTATTGTGTATATTCTGCTGTGTATATATACCACATCTTCTTTATCCATTTATCAGTGGATGGACACTTGGGCTGTTTCCATAATTTGGCTATTGTAGATAATGCTGTTATAAACATCAGGGTGCATGTATCTCTTTGAATTAGTATTTTTGTATCCTTTGGGTAAATACCTAGTAGTGCAATTGCTGAATCCTAGGGTAGTTCTATTTTTAACTTTTTGAGGAACCTCCATACTGTTTTCTAGAGTGGCTGCACCATTTTGCATTCCCACTGCAAAGAGGGAGGCAAAAGGATTCCCATTTCCCCACACTCTTGCCCACACCTATAGTTTCTTGTGGTGTTGATTTTAGCCATTCTGACATGGTTGAGGTGATATCTCATTGTAGTTTTGATTTGTATTTCCCTTATGATAAGTGACGGTAAACATCTTTTCATATGTCTGCTGGCAATCTTTAAGTCTTCTTTGGAAAAATGTCTATTCATGTCTTCTGCCCACTTTTAATTGTATTATTTGTTTTTTGGGTGTTGAGTTTTATAAGTTCTTTATATATTTTGTATACTAACCCTTTATCAGATATGTCATTTGCAAATATCTTCTCCCATTCCATAGGTTGCTTTTTAGGTTTGTTGATTGTTTCCTTTAATGGATCTATCTACAGAGTGAAAATATAGAAAGTGATAGCACTAGGTAATTGAGCTCTAATTTGGGAATCTTTTGGAAAAGTCCAGATATGCTTCATGGTAGTCACAATCTTTAAATTGAAAAACTTTACTTACACAGTAACCAGTTACATAGAAATGAACTGTGTTGGGGCGCCTGGGTGGCTCAGTTGGTTAAGCGACTGCCTTCGGCTCAGGTCATGATCCTGGAGTCCCTGGATCGAGTCCCGCATCGGGCTCCCTGCTCGGCAGGGAGCCTGCTTCTCCCTCTGACCCTCCCCCCTCTCATGTGCTCTCTCTCTCTCTCTCATTCTCTCTGTCTCAAATAAATAAATAAAATCTTTAAAAAAAAAAAAAAAGAAATGAACTGTGTAATGTATTGGTAAATCAACATTGTTACTTGCCAATGTGATATAACGGCAATGCCTAGTTTTATTGAGTCTTTCTGTTTTGGTGAATAGACAATCGGTGTTTTAAGATATCTAAACACTTAACATCATTGTTATCACTTACAGCATTTAGGGGTACAATTGTGGAATAAATGGATTATGGATTATGTTTTTAGAGACTCAAGAAGTTGTATCCAAATTAAACATCTTCAATTATGTGAGCTATAATTCTAAAACCGAAGTTTCATGGGTTTTACAAATGAAAGGGATTTTAGAGATTATTTAATCCAATGTTGAGGGAATAGAGGCCCACAAAAATCAAGTACTGTAAAAGATCACATGTCCAGTTAAGGAAGGAATCTGTACAAATTTGAATCTTCTTACTCCATGCACAGGGTACTTTGTATCACATGCATTGCTCTTTTGTTTGAGTGCTTGCCTTAAAAAAGCCTACCAGAACTTTTATATAAAACATTTTTAACATCTTTTGGAGCCGTCTGTAGATTAATTTAGGAGTCACACAAAAAAATAAGTCTTGGTACTTTCAAGTCATGTCTCATACACTTAAATTGTTGGCAGAAAATATGTATAAGGAAAAATTTGTATTAGTCAAATTCCCTCTCTCTCTCTCTCTCTGTACTGTTGGCACAAATGGTAAGCAAGCACAATGCATAGTAATTATACATTCCCTAGGATTCTTTGTTCATTAAATTAAAGGGTATGTAGGATGGTAATTGCCACTTAATCTGCACTCTGTTTTGAAGGAAAGAAATTAACATGTATTTATTTTGCAACCACAGCAGTGGCTAATATTGAATTGATATCACAACAAAATATTTTTTTCTTATTTTAATGCAAACAACTACAACAAAATTTAATATAGCTCAAAAAATCTTATATAAAAATGTTCTGTACAGTGATATCTTCCATTTTGTTTAAAGGAAAGTATTCCTATTCCCTATAACATGTTAGGCTTCAGATAACAGTATAAAACTTTAAAATATCTAAGTTTGTTCAATGAAGACATATTATCTTTTGTTTACATGAAATACAAAACCCTAAGTGCTTGTAATAGTATAATTCTGTATGATTTTATTCAATAAATATTTATTTTGCACCTACAAATCTAGGTATGAGGTTGTATTAGTGAAGAAAAAGGACAAAAAAACATGACATCATGAAGTTTACATTATAATGAAGGAAGCAGAAAATAATCAAAACAAATAAAATATATATTATGTTAAGTGGTAATAAGTGATAAGGGAAATAAATAAAGCCAGGGAGCATGGTATGAAATATTGGTGTGCCTAAAATTATAGATTTGGGGGGAGCCTGAGGAAGGTTCAAGAAGGTGGCTTTTGAGTCAAGACCTGAAGGAATGGAGGGAAGTAGTCATGAGTATAGCTGAGGAAAGAGACTTCCAGGGAGAGAAACAACATATACAAGACCCTAAGGCCAGAGCATGAAAAGCAGGTATGAAGAATAGTAAGAAACTTGAGTGGCTAGATAGCAGAGATTAGGGAAGGTGAAGGATGATAGTACTAGAAAATGAGATTAGAATGGTAATAGAGGGCTAAATCATGTAGGCACTTGAAGACTGTATTAAGGAACATGTCTTGTTATCTATATAAGATGGGAAGCCATTAGATTGTTAAGGTGATGAAAGATATTTCAACTTATGTTTTCTGTTAGAAGGAGATGAGTACCATGTTAAAAATAGAACAGAGTAAGGGAAATCAGGAGTTGTGAGATTGATGGCAATTATATTTCAATTATAAATTGAGTGGTGAGAATAAACTTCTTTGAAAAGATAAAATTTAAACAAAGACCTTTCAGAGGTAGAGAAGTTAACCTAATAGATAGTTGGGGGAAGAGTGTTTCAGACATAGGGCACAGCCAATACAAAGACACTAAATTTGGAGATACAAATGTGTATCTGGGGAGAAGCAAGGATGCCAATGTGACTAGAAATAGTTGAATAAGAGAGAGATCCAATTAGAGAGATAACAGGGGATCAGATCATGTTAAACTTTGAAGGACATAATAAAGACTCAGAATTTATTCTGAATTAGTTAAAAGCCATTCATTGAATAATTTTGAGCAGAAGAGTGATATGGTCTTTGATTTTAAGGTCACTCAACTATGTACAAGATATAGACTGTAAAAGTGTCAAATGGGGAAGTAGGGGACCAATTTTGAAGCTATAGAAAAAAATATCTAAGTGAGAGATGATGGTGTCTTGTAACAAGGTGGTAGCAATTATGGTTGTCAAAACTGGTTGAAATAAACATATATTCCAAAGGTAGAGCCAACAGGTTTTGTTGACAAAACAGATGTGGAATAGTAAAGAGAATTGAAGGATAACATCCATAGTTTCTTAATATAGTAAAAAAAAAAACACACATAAAATTTACCATCCTATCCATTTTTAAATATGTAGTTCAGTAGTGTTAAATATACTAATATTGTTGTGAAACAGATCTCTAGAACTTTTTCATCTTGCAAATCTGAACTTATACCCCTTAAATAACAACTTCCCTTTATCTCCCTCCCTCCAGATGCTGATAACCACCATTTTACTTTCTGTTTCTTTGAGTTTGACTATTTTAAATGCCTCATACAAAGTAGAGTCATACAGTATTTGTCCTTTTGTGACTGACTTATTTCTCTTAGCATAATGTACTCATTTCATCCGTGTTGTTGCATGGGACATAATTTTCTTCCTTTTTAAAGATGAATAATATTCCATTGTATGTGTTTACCATATTTTGTTTATTTATTTACCACATAATGGACATTTGGGTTGCTTCCAACTCTTGCCTATTGTAAATACTGATGCTATGATTATGGATATGCAAATATCTCCTCAAGAGTTTTCAATTTTGGGCCAGAAGTGGGATTGCTGGATCATTTGTTTGTCCTATTTTTAATTTTTTGTGGAAATTCTATACCATTTTCCATAGTGGTGTACCATTTTACTATCTCCCCAAAAGTGAATAAGAGTCTTAATTTCCTCTCATGCTCACCAACACTTGTTATTTTCTGTTTAGTAGCCAGGTCATTGGTGACTGCATGAAGAACAGTTTCAGCAGGGTGGTTGAGATAAAACTAAGTAGGTATAAGATCAAGAGAGAATGGGAGGGAATAAATTGAATATAGCTAGTACAGACAACTCTTTTAAATTTTGCTTTATGAGAGGAGATAAGAATGCTAGCTGGAGAGGGAGCGGGGTCAAGAAAGTTTTTTTTTTTCTTTTTTTTTTAAGATGGAAGCCATAACTGCATTTTGCATGCCTATATACTGATGGGCCCATTTCATGAAGGTCTCTTGAGAAAACAGGAAAGAAGGGAAGGAGGATAGAAAAAAAAAATGAATGGGGAATGATCAGAGGAAGAGAAGAAGAAAGGAAACTAATAGTTAATAGTGCATTCTATGAATCTGACACCAGACCAGCCATTTTTAAATAAATTATCTTAATCTATGCATGTCTACGATTTAAATATTATTATTATCATTACCAATGAGTAAAATAACACTCAGAAAGTTTCAGTAGCCTGCTAATAAGTGGCTAAGTATAGCTAATAAGTTGCAAAGCAAAATTAGAAACTAGCATTTGGTATTGGACTTTCCAGCATGGCTATTGTGACACTAGACTCCCAGAGTTTCAGAGCCACATGGTTATGTGACTGGGTAACAGGTTTTGAGATTTCAAGTCTCTTTTTGTTTTACTTATACCAGATACTAGTCAGACTCTACATTTGAAGCTTTCTCAATCACTTATTTTTCCAGCCTTTCTTTAATCTAATTTGGAATCCAAGTTACCTAAGGTGGGGAGGAACCTGAAACAGCAACTCCCTATGGCCAGTAACAAAAGATGATTTGGAGCATGCATAGGACTTCAGGGAAGGATCCCTCATTGATTAATTCTGGAGATTACACAAGGAAATGCCTATTTTAGGAGCAAATGGAAGCCCACCTACTAATTCCACAGTAGCTTCTAATATTTAGTGCCATACAGAAAATTTTGGTACAGATATTTCAAAGATGTTTTAGAGTACTAGTTTGTATTCCATTTGTTTTATCTCAGAATTACTTGAAATTCAAGGGATAAAAAAAAAAAAGAAATTCAAGGGATAATTTATACCTAAATTGTTTCAGTCTATAGTCCCCAAGTCATTTTAATTAAAATATCAGTATTAAAATAACCTTATTATCCTATTTATTAACTAAAGCAATACTGTATTCTCTAAAAGTTTATATTATTTTACATATCCAGTGTCTCATATTGAAAATAATTATATTATCCTGTTATCTTTGCAGTCTCCTTACATAAGAACTTGCTATGATTTGTGTGAATTTTGTTTCCTCTGGACTTTACCTGCCAGGTTCTCTTGACAAATTGTATTGCTTATATCCTATACCCTTACTATTTGAGCATTTTAGCATCTTAATTA
The DNA here is from genome assembly GCF_964656455.1 of Halichoerus grypus. NCBI lineage: Eukaryota > Metazoa > Chordata > Mammalia > Carnivora > Phocidae > Halichoerus > Halichoerus grypus. Next base: position 25,229,073 of record NC_135727.1, on the reverse strand, counting down.
TTAAAACCTGTACCCCGTTTATTCCCGTTGGCCATTCTCATTGCATCCTCAAAGATAATTCTCATTCCTTTGGTGTTACCTATGAGCCTGTGGCAGAGACTGGCTAATTATTCACCAAAATGATTGCTTTTCATTTAGGCACACTATTAAACTGAATTTCTCAGCCTCTTGAGCAGTTAGGTCTGCCCAATGGAATGTGAGCAGAAGTACTATATGCCACTTCTAGGTTTGATCTATAAAATCCTCCTATTAAGTCTTTCATTATTTCCCTTCCTTTTCATCCAAGGACTCTGAGAACCTAGAGAGCCACATGAAGGAAGGAACCTACATCCCTGAATGGCTATGAAAACATAACCCCATTCCCTCATAGTGCATATTGTCATAGTGGCAAGTACTTATTAAGCATTCCACAAATACTATCTATTTTAATCGTTATACCAGGTCATATCTTTTTTTTTTTTCATGGACTAAAAGATTTAATATTGTTGAGATGGCAGCACTCCCCAAATTGATCTATAGAATCAATCAATCCCCAACTGCCTTTTTTCAGAAATGAACACACTGATTCCAAAATTCATATGCAATGGCAAGGAACCCTGGATAGCCGAAAGAATCTTAAAGAACAAAGTTTGAGGTCTCACACTTACTAATTTCAATAATTCCTACAAAGTGACAATAATCAAAACAGTATGGTACTGACATAAGCACAGATATAAAAATCAAGGGAATAGAATTGGGAGTCTAGAAATAAACACATTCGTCTATGGTAAACTGATTTTCAGTAAGTGTGCCAAGTTCATTCAATGAGGATATAACAGTCTTTTTTTTTTTTAACATTCTTCATTATTTTATTTTATTTTTTTTGAATGAGTTAAAGTATTTTTATTGTTATGTTAGTCACCATACATTACATCATTAGTTTTTTTTTAATTTTTTATTGTTATGTTAATCCCCATACATTACATCATTAGTTTTAGATATAGTGTTCCATGATTCATTGTTTGTGCATAACACCCAGTGCTCCATGCAGAATGTGCCCTCTTTAATAACCATCACCAGGCTTACCCATCCTCCCAAACCCCTCCCCTCTAGAACCCTCAGTTTGTTTTTCAGAGTCCATCGTCTCTCATGGTTCATCTCCCCCTCCGATATCCCCCCTTCATTCTTCCCCTCCTCCTATCTTCTTCTTTTTTTTTTCTTAACATATATTGCATTATTTGTTTCAGAGTTACAGATCTGTGATTCAACAGTCTTGCACAATTCACAGCGCTCACCATAACACATACCCTCCCCAGTGTCTATCACCCAGCCACCCCATCCCTCCCACCCCACCCCCGACTCCAGCAACCCTCAGTTTGTTTCCTGAGATTAAGAATTCAGTGAGATTATATGATACATGTCTTTCTCTGATTGACTTATTTCGCTCAGCATAACACCCTCCAGTTCCATCCACGTTGTTGCAAATGGCAAGATCTCATTCCTTTTGATGGCTGCATAATATTCCATTGTGTATATATACCACTTCTTCTTTATCCATTTGTCTGTTGATGGACATCTTGGCTCTTTCCACAGTTTGGCTATTGTGGACATTGCTGCTATAAACATCAGGGTGCATGTACCTCTTCAGATCCCTACATTTGAATCTTTGGGGTAAATACCCAGTAGTGCAATTGCTGGATCATATGGTAGCTCTATTTTCAACTTTTTGAGGAACCTCCATACTGTTTTCCAGAGTGGCTGCACCAGCTTGCATTCCCACCAACAGTGTAGGAGGGTTCCCCTTTCTCCGCATCCTCGCCAACACCTGTCATTTCCTGACTTGTTAATTTTAGCCATTCTGACTGGTGTGACGTGGTATCTCATTGAGGTTTTGATTTGGATTTCCCTGATGCTGAGCAATGTTGAGCACTTTTTCATGTGTCTGTTGGCCATTTGGATGTCTTCTTTGGAAAAAATGTCTGTTCATGTCTTCTGCCCATTTCTTGATTGGATTATTTGTTCTTTGGGTGTTGAGTTTGATAAGTTCTTTATAGATTTTGGATACTAGCACTTTATCTGATATGTCATTTGCAAATATCTTCTCCCATTCTGTCGGTTGTCTTTTGGTTTTGATAACTGTTTCTTTTGCTGTGCAAAAGCTTTTTATCTTGATGAAGTCCCAATAGTTCATTTTTGCCCTTGCTTTGCTTGCCTTTGGCGATGTTTCTAGGAAGAAGTTCCTGCGGCTGAGGTTGAAGAGATTGCTGCCTGTGTTCTCCTTTCGGACTTTGATGGACTCCTGTCTCACATTTAGGTCTTTCAACCATTTGGAGTCTATTTTTGTGTGTGGTGTAAGGAAATGGTCCAGTTTCATTCTTCTGCATGTGGCTGTCCAATTTACCCCAGCACCATTTGTTGAAGAGACTGTCTTTTTTCCATTGGATATTCTTTCCTGCTTTGTCAAAGATTAGTTGACCATAGAGTTGAGGGTCCATTTCTGGGCTCTCTATTCTGTTCCATTGATCTATGTGTCTGTTTTTGTGCCAGTACCATACTGTCTTGATGATGACAGCTTTGTAATAGACCTGGAAGTCCGGAATTGTGATGCCGCCAGCTTTGCTTTTCTTTTTCAACATTCCTCTGGCTATTCGGGGTCTTTTCTGGTTCCATACAAATTTTAGGATTATTTGTTCCATTTCTTTGAAAAAAGTGGATGGTATTTTGATGAGGATTGCATTGAATGTGTAGATTGCTCTAGGTAGCATTGACATCTTCACAATATTTGTTCTTCCAATCCATGAGCATGGAACGTTTTTCCATTTCTTTCTGTCTTCCTCAGTTTCTTTCATGAGTATTTTATAGTTTTCTGAGTACAAATCCTTTGCCTCTTTGGTTAGATTTATTCCTAGGTATCTTATGGTTTTGGGTGCAATTGTAAATGGGATCAACTCCTTAATTTCTCTTTCTTCTGTCTTGTTGTTGGTGTACAGAAATGCCACTGACTTCTGTGCATTGATTTTATATCCTGCCACTTTACTGAATTCCTGTATGAGTTCTAGCAATTTTGGGGTGGCGTCTTTTGGGTTTTCCACATAAAGTATCATATCATCTGCAATGTCGATTCTTCTTTGTCGATTCGGATGCCTTTTATTTCTTTTTGTTGTCTGATTGCTGTGGCTAGGACTTCTAATACTATGTTGAATAGCAGTGGTGATAGTGGACATCCCTGCCGTGTTCCTGACCTTAGGGGGAAAGCTCTCAGTTTTTCCCCATTGAGAATGATATTCGCTGTGAGTTTTTCATAGATGGCTTTTATGATATTGAGGTATGTACCCTCTATCCCTATACTCTGAAGAGTTTTGATCAAAAAAGGATGCTGTACTTTGTCAAATGCTTTTTCTGCATCTATGGAGAGGATCATATGATTCTTCTGTCCTTTGTTAATGTATTGTATCACATTGATTGATTTGCAGATGTTGAACCAACCTTGCAGCCCAGGGATAAATCCCACTTGGTCATGGTGAATAATCCTTTCAATGTACTGTTGGATCCTTTTGGCTAATGTTTTGGTGAGAATTTTGGCATCCATATTCATCAAGGATATTTGTCTATCATTCTCCTTTTTGATGGGGTCTTTGTCTGGTTTTGGGATCATGGTAATGGTGGCTTCATAAAACGAGTTTGGAAGTTTTCCTTCCATTTCTATTTTTTGGAACAGTTTCAGAAGAATAGGTATTAATTTTTCTTTAAATATTTGGTAGAATTCCACTGGGAAGCCATCTGGCCCCGGGCTTTTGTTTGTTGGGAGATTTTTGATGACTGCTTCAATTTCCTTAGTGGTTATAGGTCTGTTCAGGTTTTCTATTTCTTCCTGGTTCAGTTTTGGTAGTTGATACATCTCTAGGAATGCATCCATTTCTTCCAGATTATCTAATTTGCTGGCATAGAATTGTTCATATGTTCTTATAATTGTTTATATTTCTTTGGTGTTGGTTGTGATCTCTCCGCTTTCATTCATGATTTTGTTGATTTGGGTCATTTCTCTTTTCTTTTTGATAAGTCTGGCCAGGGGTTTATCAATCTTGTTAATTCTTTCAAAGAACCAGCTCCTAGTTTCGTTGATCTGTTCTACTGTTCTTTTGGTTTCTATTTCATTGATTTCTGCTCTGATCTTTATTATTTCTCTTCTCCTGCTGGGTTTAGGCTTTATTTGCTGTTCTTTCTCCAGCTCCTTTAGGTGTAGGGTTGTGTATTTGAGACCTTTCTTGTTTCTTGAGAAAGGCTTGTATTGCTATATACTTTCCTCTTAGGACTGCCTTTGCTGTATCCCAAAGATTTTGAACAGTTGTGTTTTCATTTTCATTGGTTTCCATGAATTTTTTTAATTCTTTAATTTCCTTGTTGACCCATTCATTCTTTAGTAGGATGCTCTTTAGCCTCCATGTGTTTGAGTTCTTCCCGACTTTCCTCTTGTGATTGACTTCTAGTTTCAAAGCATTGTGCTCTGAAAATAGGCAGGGAATGATTCCAATCTTTTGGTACTGGTTGAGACCTGATTTATGACCTAGGATATGATCGATTCTGGAGAATGTTCCATGGGCACTAGAGAAGAATGTGTATTCCGTTGCTTTGGGATGCAATGTTCTGAATATGTCTGTGAAGTCCATTTGGTCCAGTGTGTCATTTAAAGTCTTTATTTCCTTGTTGATCTTTTGCTTAGACGATCTGTCCATTTCAGTGAGGGTGGTGTTAAAGTCCCCCACTATTATTGTATTGTTGTCAATGTGTTTCTTTGCTTTTGTTATTAATTGCCTTATATAATTGGCTGCTCCCATGTTAGGGGCATAGATATTTACAATTCTTAGATCTTCTTGTTGGATAGACCCTTTAAGTAGGATATAGTATTCTTCCTCATCTCTTATTACAGTCTTTGGTTTAAAATCTAATTTGTCTGATATAAGGATTGCCACCCCAGCTTTCTTTTGGTGTCCATTAGCATGGTAACTGGTTTTCCACCCCCTCACTTTCAATCTGGGGGTGTCTTTGGGTCTAAAATGAGTCTCTGGCAGACATCATATCAATGGGTCTTGTTTTTTAATCCAATCTGATAGCCTGTGTCTTTTGATTGGGGCATTTAACCCATTTACATTCAGGGTAACTATTGAAAGATATGAATTTAGTGCCATTGTATTGCCTGTAAGATGACTGTTACTGTATATTATCCGTGTTCCTTTCTGGTCTGTGTTGCTTTTAGGCTCTCTCTTTGCTTAGAGGACCCCTTTCAATATTTCTTGTAGGGCTGATTTGGTGTTTGCAAATTCTTTTAGTTTTTGTTTGTCCTGGAAGCTTTTTATTTCTCTGGATATAGTATTCTTGGCTGCATATTTTTCTCATTTAGTGCTCTGAATATATCATGCCAGTTCTTTCTGGCCTGCCAGGTCTCTGTGGATAGGTCTGCTGCCAATCTAATGTTTCTACCATTGTAGGTTACAGATCTCTTCTCCCGAGCTGCTTTCAGGACTTTCTCTTTGTCTCTGAGACTCGTAAGTTTTACTATTAGATGTCAGGGTGTTGACCTATTTTTATTGATTTTGAGAGGGGTTCTCTGTGCTTCCTGGATTTTGATGCCTGTTTCCTTCCCCAAATTAGGGAAGTTCTCTGCTATAATTTGCTCCAATATACCTTCTGCCCCTCTCTCTCTTTCTTCTTCTTCTTCTGGGTTCCCAATTATTCTAATGTTGTTTCATCTTATGGTATCGCTTATCTCTCAAATTCTGCCCTCGTGATCCAGTAGTTGTTTATCTCTCTTTTTCTCAGCTTATTTTCCATCATTTGGTCTTCTATCTCACTGATTCTCTCTTCTGCTTCATTTATCCTAGCAGTTAGCACCCCCATTTTTTATTGCACCTCATTAATAGCCTTTTTGATTTTGACTTGGTTAGATTTTAGTTCTTTTATTTCTTCAGAAAGCGTTTCTCTGATAACTTCCCTGCTTTTTTCAAGCCCAGCTAGTATCTTTAAAGTGATGATTCTGAACTCTAGATCCGACATTGTCCTAATGTCCGTATTGAGTAGGTCCCTGGCAGTCGGTACTACCTCTTGTTCTTTTTGTTGAGGTGATTTTTTCCATCGTGTCATTTTGTCCAGAGGAGAACAGATTAATGAGAGAACAAAATGCTAACAGGGTAACAACGTCCCCAGAAAATATACTCTAAACAAATCAGAAAAGACCTGAAGCTGGGGGAAAAGAAAGGGAAAGAAAGAAAAAAGAAAAAGAAAATGATAAAAACAAACAAAAACAGAACAAAACAAAAGAAAACCGAATATGATCAAATATGATCAGGCTGGTGCATAGATCAGTGCCACACACTAGATTTTGGGTGTATTTTGGTCTGTTAGAAGAAAGTGCCTCCCAAAATTTTAAAGAAAGAAAAACTTATATATGTACAAAAATAAGGGTTGATATGATGAAGGGATGGAATATGACTTTAAAGGTGAAAATTATAAAATTTTATAAAAGGAATTGATAAGAAGTTGTTTGAAAAAAGAAAGAAGAGGATTTAAAAAAAAAGAAAAAAAAAGGGAGAGAATGTGATCAGGCAGAAGAGTAGAACAAAACCATACACTAGAGATTTAGGGTATATTTTGATCTGTTTGAAGAAACTATCTCAAACTTTTAAAGAGAGAACAACTTATATACACATGCCAAAAATAAGGGTAACTACTATGAAGGGATAGAATATGACTCTAAAAATGAAAAATAAAAATGTTTTTTAAAAAAGGCATTGATAAGATGTTGGTTGAAAAAGGGAAAAAGAAAAATTCAAAAAAAAAAAGACAGTTAAAAAAAATTAACTTTGAAAGACTAAGGAATCATGGTAAAAAAGCCATGGATTCTACGTGCATTATTCCCCTAGTGCTGGAGTTCTGCCGTTCTCATTGATCGGTAAACTTGGTCTTGGCTGGCTGTTCTTGCTGATCTTCTGGGGGAGGGGCCTGTTGCTGTGGTTCCCAAATGTCTTTGCCGGAGGTGGAATTGCCCCGCCCTTGCCGGTCTGGGCTAAGTAATCTGCTCGGGTTTGCTCTTGGGAGCTTTTGTTCCCTGCAAGCTTTCCGTACAGCTTTGGAGGACGAGAGTGAAAATAGTGGCCTCCCAATCTCCGCCCCAGAGGAGCCGAGAACTCGGGCCCCGCTCCTCAGTGCACCCCCAGAGAAAAGCAGTCAATCACTCCCCTCTCCCTGGTCTCCAGCCGCACTCAGTGCTCACCCGGCTTGTGACAGAGCATTTCTATCTCTGGCACCCGACTCGGTGTGGAGTCTCCAAACCCAGCAGATCCCTGCGGTGCGCTCCCGCGCCACTCCTCCCAGAGGAGGAAGGGGAGTCTCCCCGGATCTGCCACTTGTTGGGTCCCTGCTGGAGGAGCAGTGGCCCAACTGTGCTGCGGATCACGGTTTATGGCAACCCCGAGCTGAGAGCCCGCGCCTCGGCTCTGTCTCTGCAGCCGGCTTCCCCCCTCCGATACCTGGGAGCTCTGCCGCCCTCAGGCACCCCCGGTCTTTCAGTGACCCTGAGGGTCCTGAGACCACACGGTTCCACGAGGGTTCCACCCCCTGCTTAGCCACTGGAGCGACATCCCTCAGCGGAGCAGACTTCTAAATGTTCCGATTTTGTGCTCTGCTGCTCTATCACTTGCCAGAAGTGGATGACGGAGGCCCCCTCCCCTGCCATCTATCCTCCCGAATATCGCCTCGGATTCACTTCTCCGCACGTCCTACCTTCCAGAAAGTGGTCGCTTTTCTGTTCAGAGTTGTTGCTATTCTTTTCTTTGATCTCCTGTTGAGTTTGTAGGTGTTCAGAATGGTTTGATCCCTATCCCGTTGAATTCCTGAGACCAGACGAAATCCAGGTCTCCTACTCCTCCACCATCTTGCTCCACCCCCCCATACCAGGTCATATCATAAAGCATTTCCTTTGCTCTTCTACTGCCTCTTAATGTTGCTAAAAGAGACAAACTCATAAAGAAGTAATGGTTAATTACCTCAGTTTTCATTAATTTTCTCTTTTGTTCTCTGTCACCAAAACAAATACATACATGCATATATATATACACACATACATTAAAATGGACAATATAAATGCATTAGATATCAAGAGATAACACTAAATGCCTTTTTGTTGCCATTTTATTAGTCACTGAGTGTCTACAGCCAGGACTAAATTCTCAAGATAGTACTCCATAGTTCAGAAGTTTCCTTCCTTTATTTCTCTAATATATCCAAACTTTATTCATTGTTCCCATTCTATAGAAATTCCCTATCTATACAAACTGGGTAATAAATACCTGCTAAAGGACTAAAAGCTGACTAAGTCTTATTTATTACACTTTAAAAAGGGCTTACAAATCCAAATAAAGAACGAACAGTTGAAATTTGGAGCATCACGATAGTTCAATAGAGGAAATTTGGAAGGGAGAGTCTTTTTGTACTTCTTTGTGATTTTTTTACATTTGATGTATTTAACATTTTGATTATACTAACAATTTTTCAAAAATATTAGGATAAAAAATAAGTCATATTTTTGCATATATTTTCTATCAAAATTAAGTGACAGCATGATGTGACATCCTTCACTTTATGTTTGACTGACAATACCTTCATAAAGAGTTTTTTTCTGCAAAGTTTTAGAGCTTCACCATTTTTTCCAAGATCCTCTCAATTCACAGATATTCAAATCTAAATTTCGGTGGCCTGGAGAAATTCTCAATCACCTCATCTTAGTTACAGTTTGGTCTAAAACATGCTAGGTGCTAAATAGATATTCCAGAAAGGAGTCAAATCCAGAAGGAACAAAAAAAAAGCCAGAATTTTGAACTATTTGATTCATCTTTTGGAAACTAAAAAGCACAAATGTATTAGTTTGGTTCATAATGACAAAAGTACAACTCTGACTTACCTAGGCTAATAGGATATTTATTGGCATACAGAATTCAAGTAAGGGCTGAATACCCACATTGCAGGAGGGTTGTGAGGCAGCTTGGTTGATGAACTGTTGGAAGCAGTATCATTGTTCTGTTTTTGTTCCTCTCCAAGTGTTAGCTTTGCTTTTTCATTATGGACTTGTTTACTCTATGTGATAGGAAACATTACAGCCATAGGTTTCACTTTTTTTCTGTGGAATTGTTTTTCCAATATCATTGAGATATAATTGACATATAACATTGTGTAAGTTTAATGTGTACAACATAGTGATTTGATACAAGTATATATTGCAAAATGATTATCACAATAAGATTAGTTAACATTTCCATCACCTCACATAATTATCATTATTATCTTTTTATGGTGAGAACATTTAAGATTTACTTTCTTAGCAACTTTGAAGCATATTTTATAGTATTGTTAACTATAGTCACCATTCTGTACAGTGGATCCCCAGAAATTATTCATCTTATAAATGAAAGTTTGTAAACTTTGATCATTCCATTTCCCCCACCCCCAACCCTGCAAGTCACCATTCTATTCTCAGTTTCCATAAGTTTGGCTTTTTTAGATTTCCAACGTAAGTGAGATAATACAGAATTTGTCTTTGACTGGCTTATCCAAGGGTCATCTGTATTGTTGCAAACAGGATGACTTCCTATTTTATGGCTGAATAATATTCTAATATATATTTATGAATAATATTCACATATATATGCACACACAAATATGTCTTTTTTAAAAAATTTTATTATGTTATGTTAATCACCATACATTACATCATTAGTTTTTGATGTAGTGTTCCATGATTCATTGTTTGCATGTAACACCCAGTACTCCATTCAATATGTGCCCTCTTTAATACCCATCACCAGGCTAACCCATCCCCCAAACCCCCTCCCCTCTAGAACCCTCAGTTTGTTTCTCAGAGTCCATTCATAGTCTCTCATAGTTCATCTCCCACTCCGATTTCTCACCTTTCATTTTACCCTTCCTACTATCTTCTTCTTCTTTTTAACATATAATGTATTATTTGTTTCAGAGGTACAGGTCTGTGATTCAACAGTTTTACACAATTCACAGTGCTCACCACAGCACATACCTTCCCCAATGTCCATCACCCAGCCACCCCATGCCTCCCACCCCCCACCATTCCAGCAACCCTCAGTTTGTTTCCTGAGATTAAGAATTCCTCATATCAGTGAGATCATATGATACATGTCTTTCTCTGATTGACTTATTTCGCTCAGCATAATACCCTCCAGTTCCATCCATGTCATTGCAAATGGCAAGATTTCATTCCTTTTGATGGCTGCATAATATTCCATTGTATATATATATATATATATATATATATATATATATATATATATACCACTTCTTCTTTATCCATTCATCTGTTGATGGACATCTTGGCTCTTTCCATAGTTTGGCTATTGTGGACATTGCTGCTATAAACATCGGGGTGCATGTACCCTTTTGGATCGCTACATTTGTATCTTTGGGGTAAATACCCAGTAGTGCAATTGCTGGATCATATGATAGCTTTATTTTCAACTTTTTGAGGAACCTCCATACTGTTTTCCAGAGTGGCTGCACCATCTTGCATTCCCACCAACAGTATAGGAGGGTTCCCCTTTCTCTGCCTCCCTGCCAACATCTGTCGTTTCTTGACTTGTTAATTTTAGCCGTTCTGACTGGTGTGAGGTGATATCTCATTGAGGTTTTAATTTGGATTTCCCTGATGCCCAGCAATGTTGAGCACTTTTTCATGTGTCTGTTGGCCATTTGGATGTCTTCTTTGGAAAAATGTCTGTTCATGTCTTCTGCCCATTTCTTGATTGGATTATTTGTTCTTTGGGTGTTGAGTTTGATAAGTTCTTTATAGATCTTGGATACTAGCCCTTTATCTGATATGTCATTTGCAAAAAGATATCTTTTTTTAAAGATTTTATTTATTTGAGAGAGAGAGAGCACAAGCACGGGTAGGGGCAGATGGAGAAGCAGACTCCCTGCTGAGCAGGGATCCCGATGTGGAGCTCAATCCCAGAACCCTGGGATCATGACCTGAGCTGAAGGCAGCCAACTGAGCCACCCAGGTGCCCCCAGATATCACTTTAAGATTGTGATTTCATTTCCTTTGGATATATACCCAGAATTGGGAGTGTTGGAGCATATGTAATTCTATTTTTAATTTTTTGAGAAGTTTCCATACTGTTTTCCATAATGGCTATCCCAATTTACATTCCCACAAACATTGCACAAGTGTTCCTTTTTCTTTACATCCTTGCTAACACTTGTTATCTCTTGTCTTTTTTAATAATTTTTTTTTATGTTATGTTAGTCACCACAGTACATCATTAGTTTTTGATGTAGTGTTACATGATTCATTGTTTGTGTATAACACCCAGTGTTCCATGCAATATCTCTTGTCTTTTTGATAATAGTCTTTCTAACAGGTATGAGGGACTATATCACTGTGGTTTTGATTTCTTTTTTCCTGATGATTAGTGATGTCAAGCATCTTTTCATATACCTGTTGGCCATTTAGATGTCTTTTTTGGAAAATTGTCTATTCAGGTCCTATGCCCATTTTTAAATAAAATTGTTATTTTGCTATTGAGTTGTATAAATTCCTTATATATTATGGATATTAACTCCCTATTAGATACGATTTACAAATATTCCCTCCCTTTCATTTCATAGGTTGCCTTTTCGGTTTGTTGATTATTATTATTTTTGTGTGTGTGTGCAGAAGCTTTTTAGTTTGATGTAGCCCCACTTGTTTTTGCTTTTGTTGCTTGTGTTTTTGATGGGAAATCCAAAAAAAATTGTTGTCAAAATGAGTGTCAAGGAGATTTTTCCCTTATGTTTTTTTTTCTAGGTTTATGGTGTCAGCCTTTACATTTAAGTCTTTAATCCATATCAAGTTAATTTTTGTGTGTGGTATAAGGTAAAGGTCCAATTTCATTTTTAATTTTCTTAATATAAGCATTTATTGCTATAAACTTCCCCTCTTAGAACTGTTTTTCCTGCATTCCACAAGTCTTTGGATGATGCATTCCCATTTTAGTTTGTTTCAAAATATTTTTTGATTTCTCTTATGACTTTTTCTTTGACCTATTTTTTTTTAGGAGTATGTTAATTTTTAAATATTTGTGAATTTTCACATTATTTCCTGTTATACTTAGTTTTATTCCATTGTGGTTAGAATGATTCTTGGTATGATTTCAATCTTCTTACCTATGCTTAGATATGTTTTTTATCCTGGAGAATGTTCCATGTGTGCTTGAGAAGAATGTTTATTCTGCTACTGTTGGAAGGAATGTTCCGTATAGGTCTATTAGGTCCATTTGATCTAAAGTTTAGTTCAATTCCAACATTTATTTTTTATTTTGTCTGGGTGATCTATCCAATGTTGAAAGTGGAGTGTTGAAGTCCCCTACTATAATTGTATTATGCATTTCTCCCTTCATAGCTATTAGTATTTGTTTAATATATTTAGGAGTTCCAATGTTGGTCACTTATATGTTTATAATTGTTATATTCTCTTCATGTGTTGATCTCTTCATCATTATATAAATACCATTTTCTCTTGTTAGAGTTTTTGAATTAAAATATATTTTTTTCTGATATAAGTGTAGATACACATGCTCTTTTGGTTTTTGTTTCTACAGAATTTTATCTTTTCATGTTGCCTATGAGTGTCCTTAAAGGTGAAATGAGTCTCCTGTAGACATCATGTAGTCTTGTTTTTTATCCATTCAGCCATTCTCTGTCTTTTGAATATAGAATTGAATCCATCTGCATTTAAAGTAATTATTAATAGGTAAAGACTTATTAATGTTATCTCATTCATTGTATTGTGGTTGTTTTATAGTTCCCTTGTTTTTTTCTTCATCTCTATCTTCCTTTGTGAATTGATGATTTTCCAAAATAGTATGCATTGATTCCCTTCTCTTGATCTTTTTTGTATCTACTTCAGGTTTTTACTTTTTTGTTACCATGTAGCTTACATAAAACCTCTTATAACAATTTATTTGAGGCTGATAACAACTTAACTTTGCTCTCAAACAAAACCTCTATACTTTCATTTACTCCATCCCCACATTTTATGTTTTTGATATCACAATTTGCCTCTTTTTATATTTATATTGTGTATCCATTAAAAATTATTATAGATATGGTTATTTTTAATATTTATATATTTTAACCTTTATAATAGAGTAAAATGGTTTATAAACCAAAATATAACACTATTAGAGTATTCTTCAGGACTATATATTTACCTTTAACAGGGTGATTTTAGTTTCAGGGTTAGAGTTTAGTGATTCATCAGCTGCATGTAACACCCAGTGCTCATTACATCAAGTGCTCTCCTTAATGCTCATCACCAATTACCCCAACCCCTACCCACCTCCCCTCCAGCACCCCTCAGTTTGTTCCCTAATAGTTAAGAGTCTCTTATGGTTTGCCTCCATCTCTGTTTTCATCTTATTTTATTTTTCCTTCCCTTCCCCTATGTTCATGTGTTTTGTTTCTTAAATTCCAATATGAATGAAATCATATGGTATTTGTCTTTTTCTGACTGACTTATTTCGCTTAGCATAATACCTTCTAGTTCCATCCATGCTGTTGCAAATGGCAAGATTTCATTTTTTTTTTGATTACTGAGTAATACTTTCATGTTTTCAAGTTAATTCTTAGCATCCTTTTATTGAAAACTGAAAAACTCTAGCGTTTCTTGTAAGCAGAATCTAGAAGTGATGAATGTTCTCAACTTTTGATTGTATGGGAAAGTCTGTATATCTTCCTCATTTCTGAAAGACAACTTTATAAGATAAAATATTCTTGATTAGAAGTTTTTTTTTCCCTTTCAGCACCTTGAATATATCATCCCACTTTTTTCTGGTCTGTAAGATTTAAGCAGAAAATCAAATGATAGCCTTATGTGCTTTCCCCTGTATGTGAGGATTCCTTTTGCTACTTTTAAAATTCTCTCTCTGTCTAAGAGGTGCCTGGCTGACTCAATTGGTGGAGCATGTGACTCTTGATCTCAGGGTTGTGAGTTTGAGCCCCATGTTGGATGTAGAGATTACTTAAAAATAAAATCTTCAAAATCCTTTGTCTTTGATTTTAGACAAATTTCTTATAACGTGTCTTGGAGAAGATTGTTTGGGATTGATATTTAGGGCAGTCCAATGATCTTCATGAACTTGGCTCTCCAAATCTGTCCTCAGATTTGGAAAGTTCTCAGCCATTTTCTTTAAATGAGTATTCTGCCCCTTTCTCTCACTCTTCTTCTGAGATTCCAATAACGTGTATAAAGTTTCTTTTAATGGTATCTGATAGTTTATGTAGGCTTTCTTCACTCTTTTTCTTTTTTCTCTTTTGGATAATGTCAAAGAACCTGTCTTCTACTCATAGATTCTTTCTTCTCCTTGATCCAGTTTGATCTTAATGCTCTTAATTACATTTTTTAAAAAGATTATTTATTTATTTATTTATTATTTATTATTATTATTATTATTTATTATTTATTTCCCAGAAATGAGAGAGAGAGAGAGTGAGAGAGAGCACGAGCAGGGGGAGTGGCAGGCCGAGGGAGAAGTAGGCCCCCCCTGAGCAAGGAGTCCAATGTGGGACTCGATCCCAGTACCTTGGGATCATGACCTGGGCCGAAGGCAGACACTCAACCAACTGAGCCACCCAGGTGTCCCTCTTAATTATATTTTTGTCATTTCATTTATTATATTCTTCAGCTCCAGAATTTCTGAGTTCTTTTATGATTTCTATTTCTTTACTTTTATTTTGTTCATGTTTGTCCTGATTTTATTGACTTGTCTTTGTGTTTTCTTGTAGTTCAGTAAGTTTCCTTAAGATAATTATTCTGACTTCTTTATCAAGCAAATTGCAGATCTCCATTTCTTTGTTTTGGTTGCTGGAAAATTGTGTTTCTCTGATAGTATCATGTTTCCTTGATTTTTATGTTGCTTGAAATCTTACATTGCTGTATTTACATTTGAAGAAGCACTCACCTCCCTTATTATTTATTGACCGGCTTTGGGAGTGAAATACATTCCATCAGCCCTGTTTCAAACTTTAAGGCTTTTCTCAAACTTTTTCTATGGATACTCCTGCTTCATACTTCTTTATTACCTTGTGGCAGGATTCTTAAGCTTGTTTGCTTTCTCTCAATCCTGCAAAAGCAGGCCAGTTACTGACAACATCCTTTTTGTTTTCACTAAGGAGGTATTGAATACTAAAGTTTGTGTCATTTCTCCCACATCCATATACTTGGTCAGGCTTTCTACATATGCTTATTAGCCATTTCCAAAAGGTCACTCTCACTGTCATTGGGCATGTGCAAAAGGATCCAGCCATGGGGTGGGAGGTGTGGGTAGGTGGGGCACATGGAGCTTTGAGTGTGTCCATGAGCCAGTTGGAGGGAGGGATCTGCAGGCAAGGCATACCCAGTGGCTTTTAGACAGACTTCCTGATGGAGTCTGCAAAGCACTCAGTAAGACCTGCGTCTCTTTGATGACCTCTGAGAGGTTTGTCTGCTATTCTCCCACCTGCTTTCTGCTTCTAGTCATGCAGTACATTTCAGTATTCTGGATGGGGCAAGAAAGAAGAGTCTCTTTGGCAGCATTTCACACCTGGGGAATTTGGGTTCTCACTTACACATTTTCACTTTCTCCCACAGAAGAAATCACAGGCCAAGTAGGTCTATCTGGCTCTAAGCTGTGCTGCCTTGGGGGAGGGGTGATGTGGGTAAAGTGAAACTGCTTTTCATTCATTCTTCAGTGTGTCTAATCCCAGATCTTTTATTTATTTATTTATTTTTGCTCCATTGGTGTGCTGATATTTCTCTGCTGGATACCTGAACTTCCAAAAAAACAGCCATCCATGGGTCAATGCTTAAATCAGTGTTTTGCGGGGAGAAGATGGTAGAAAACTTATTCTGCCATAATGATGACATAACTCTTGACCTTCTTTCCCTGGTACTCCTTTTACAGATATTTCTATCTGCAAGGTTAGCCTTGTCTCCACTTATATTTTGATCTTTTCTTATAAATATAAAAATTGCATTTTCATGGAAACTTTTCTTTTTCATTATTGTATATTTTTATAAACTTGGGCTATTAATATATTTTATTTATTCACAAATATTGACAGACACTACTAACAGGTCTGAGGATTCCTGTTAACACTTATCTCTCACTTCAGTTCTTCAAAGTAAAAAATAGAACTACCCTAGGACCCAGCAATTGCACTACTAGGTATTTACCCAAAGGATAAAAAATACTGACTCAAAGGGGCACATGCACCCTTGATGTTTATAGCACTGTTATCAACAATAACCAAATTATGGAAAGAGCTAAATGTCCATCGATTGTTAAATGGATAAAGAAGATGTGGTGTATGTGCATGTGTGTGTGTGTGTGTGTGTGTGTGTGTATAGAATATTACTTAGCCATCAAAAAGAGTGAAATATTGCCATTTGCAATGATATGGATAGAGCTAGAATGTATTATGCTAACTGAAATAGGTCAGTCAGAGAAAGACAAATACCTTATGATTCCACTCATGTTCAGAATTTAAGAAACAAAACAGATGAACATAGGGGAAGGGGGAAAAAAGAGAGGGAGGCAACCATAAGAGACTATTAACTATAGAGAACAAACTGAGGGTTGATGGATGGCAGGTGGGTGGGGGATGGGCTAAATAGGTTATGTGTATTAAAGAAGGGACCTTTTGTGTTGAGCCCTGGGTGTTATATGTAAGTGACAAATCACTAAATTCTACTCCTGAAACCAATATTATACTATATGTTAACTAACTAGAAACTAAATAAAAATTTCAGAAAAACCATTTATCTCTCACTTCTTTAACTCTAATATATCCATTGTTTTTATTACTCAAATATTACTTTATTAAACAGCACTACTTTTTCCAGTTTTATTGAGAAATAATTGACATACATCACTGTGTATATTTAAAGCATAGAGCATGATGGTTTGAGTTATGTATATTGTGAAATGATTACCACAATAGTTTCAACCAGTATCTGTCTTCTTATATAGATACAATAAGAGGAAAGAAAGATAAAAAGAAAGGAAAAACAACTTTTTCTTGAGATTAGAACTCTTAGGAATTATTTTCCTAACAATTTTCCTATAGACTATACAGCAGCATTAGCTATAGTCATCATGTTGTACATTACATCTTTAGTACTTATAACAGGAAGAGTGCACCTTTTGACCACCTTCTTCCAACTTCTCTCCCCCACCCTCCACTTATAATAACCACAAGTCTGATATCTTTTACTATGTGTTTTTTTTTTACATTCTACATATAAGTGAGATCATATAGTATTTATCTTTCTCTGTCTGGCTTATTTTACTTAGAATAATAACTTCAAGGTTCATTTGTGTTGTTGCATATGGTACGATTTAATTTTTATGGCTGAATAATATTCCATGGTGTGTGTGTGTGTGTGTGTGTGTGTGTGTGTGTGTGTGCATCTCAAAAGTTATTTATCCATTAATCCATCAATGGACAATTAGGGTGTCTCCATATCTAGGTTATTATAAATAATGCTGCTATGAACATGGAGGTGCAAATATCTGTTTGAATTAGTGTTTCCTTTTTCTTTGCATGTATTTCCAGAAGTGGAATTGCTGGACCATATGGTAGCTTTATTTTTAATTTTTTGAGGAAGCTCCATCCTATTTTCCATAGTGGCTATTACCAATTTGCAGTCCCACCAACAGTGCACAATCGTTCCCTTTTCTCTACATCCATTTCAGCATTTATTATCTCTATGCCATTCTAATAGTCTTGAAGTGATATCTTATTGTGGTTTTAAATTGCATTTCCCTAATGACTAGTGCATGTACCCGTTGGCCTTTCATTTATCTTCTTTGGAGCAATGCTTATTAAGATCCTTTGCCCATCTTTTAATTGGGCTATTTGGTTTTTGCTATTGAATTGTATGAGTTATTTATATATTTTGTATTTATTTCTGCTCTATTCTTTTATTATTTCCTTTCTTCTGATAACTCTGGGCTCAATTTGTTCCTTTTTTTCTAGTTCCATAAAGCATACAGTTAGACTGTGTATTTGGGATATTTCTTGCTTCTTAATGTAGGCATTAATTGCTATGAACTTACCTCTTAGAACTGCTTATGTTGCATCCCATAAGTTCTGGTATGCTGTGTCTCCATTTTCATTTGTCTCAAGAAACTTTTTTATTTCCACTTTAATTTATTCTTTGATCCACTGTTGTTCAAGAGAATATTGTTTAATTTCCTCGTGCTTGTGAATTTTCCAGTTTTCCTCTTGTTATTGATTTCTAGTTTCATATCATTGTGGTCAGAGAAGATACTTGGTCTGATTTCAACCTTCTTAAACTTGCTATTTGTTTTGTGGCCTAGCATATGATCTATCCTAGAAAATGTTCCATGTGCACTTGAGAAGAATGTGTATTCAGCTGTTGTTGGTTAGAATGTTCTGTATGTGTCTTTTAGGTCAATTTTGTCTATAATGTTGTACAAATCCACTGTTTCTTTATTGATTTTGTCTGGATGATTTATCCATTGTTGAGAGTTGGGTATTAGAGTCCCCAACTATTGTTTTATTGCCATTTATTTCTCCCTGTATTTCTGTTATTTTTAGCTGTATATATTTAGGTGCTTCAATGTTGGGTGTACAGATATTTATAATTATTATATCTTCTTGATGTGTTGACCCCTTTATCATTATATAATGACCTTCTTTGTCTCTTTTTTTTTAAGATTTTTTAAAATTTATTTGACAGAGAAAGACACAGTGAGAGAGGGAACATAAGCAGAGGGAGAAGCAGACTTCCCGCTGAGCAGGGAGCCCAATGCAGGGCTTGATCCCAGGATCCTGGGATCATGACCTGAGCTGAAGGCAGACACTTAACTACTGAGCCACACAGGCACCCCTTCTTTGTCTCTTTTTACTATTTTTAGTTTAAACTTTATTTTGTCTGATACAAATATAGCAACCCTGATTTTTGTTTTTGTTTGTTTTGCTTACCATTTGCTTGAAATGTCTTTTCCATACTTTCATGCTCAATTTACATGTGTTTTTAAGGCTAAAGTGAGTCTCTTGTAGGAAGCATATTGTTGAATCTTTTTCTTTTCTTTCTTTTTAATCCATTCAACCATTCTATAACTTTTAATTGGAGAATTTAATCTGTTTACATCTAAAGTACTTATTTATAAGTAAGGACTTACTACTGCTATTTTGTTCATTGTTTTTTATTGTTCTGTAGATCCATGTTCCTTGTTTCTTATCCTGCTTTCTTTTTTGTGTTTTCATGCTTTTTGGTATCAGTATGCTTTGACTTCTTTATTGCTTTTTCTTGTGTAATTTTCCCTTGTTATTACCATGAGGCTTACAAAAAAGTACTTTAAATTTATAACACTCTATTTTAAACAGATAACAAATTAACTTCAATGGAATTCATAAACCTTACACTTTTACTTCTCCTTCCCTTCATATTTTAGGCTACTGCAGTTACAGTTCACATGTGTTTTATATTGTGTAATATGTATTATACAGATTGTTGTAACTATGGTTATTTATATATCCACCAATACCAGTGAGATTTACACTATGTCTTTATGTTTTTATGATGTTACTCAGTGTTCTTTTATTTCCACTCAAAGAATTGTTTTTAGCATTTCTTATAAGGCAGGTCTGGTGGTAATGTATGCCCTCAGCTTTTGTTTGTTCAGGAAAGTATCTCAACTTCATTTCTGAAGGACAGCTTTGCTGGGTATAGAATTTTTGGTTAACAGTAATTTTCTTTCAATAATTTGAATATGTCATCCCATTCTCTCCTGGCCTGAAAAGTTTCTGTTGAGAAATCTACCTATAGTCTTATGGGAGCCCTTTTTGTGTAACATCTCTCTTCTCTCTTGCTTCTCTTAAAATTCTTTATCTTTGACTTTTGATAATTTAATTATAATTGTCTTGGTATAGCCCTATTCAGGTTCAACCTATTTGGGATCCTTTAGACCTCATAGATCTGGATGTCTATTTCTCTCCCCAGGTTTGGGAAGTTTTCAACCATTATTACTTTAAATATACTTTTTATCATTTTCTCCTTCTCTTCTTCTAGAATTCCCACAATGCAAATATTGTTTCTTTTCATTATGTCTTATAATTCCCATAGGCTTTCTTCACTCTTTTTCATTCCTTTTTCTTTTTTCTTTTCTGAGTAATTTCCAAAGTCCTATCCTCAAGGTTGTCAATTCTTCTGCATGGTTGAGTCTACTTTGAAACTCTCTATTGAATTCTTCAGTTCAGTTATTGTATTTTTCAACTCCGAAAATTTTTTTTATGTTCTTGTTTTTGTTTTTGATGGTTGCTATTTCCTTGCCAAACTTCTTGTTTTGTTCATGCATTGTTTTTCTAATTTTTTTAGTTATCTGTGTTTTGTTATAGTTCACTAAGTTTCCTCAAGAGAATTGTTCTGAACTCTGTCTACTAGTTCATAGATCTTCATTTCTTTAGGTTCAGTCATTGGAGTTTTATTAGTTCCCTTTAGTGGTATCATATTTACTTGATTTTTTGTAATCCTTGATTCCTTAGGTTGGTATCTATGCATTTGAGTAATTGGACTTCTCTTCCATAATTTATAAATTTGCTTTGGCAGAGACAGTTCTTCACCAGTCAGCTCAGTTTGGGTTTCTAGTGTGCCTGCTGGTAATGTCCTTAGGCAGGTGGAATTTGCTGTTATGGTCTATTTTAGGGCAAGGCATCTGTTCAAGCTCTGAGGATGGGGATGGAGGTTTTGATTGGCTGAGAATAGTTGGTTAGAACTACAGGCTTTGCTCTCTACCCAAATGAGGCTGTAGGATAAGCTCTGCCTTTGTCTAGATTCTCTGGTCAGGCTTACTAGATCATTGGGACTAGGTACTATCTTCAGTAGTAGATGAGGTGGTAAATTAGCTTCCCTGACCTGGCAGGACAGAAGGGCAGGACCCAAGGACGATATTGCTAATTGTTTGGGGAGCTGAAACAAGTCAGAGTATACAGAAAATTCTGTGGTCAAGTGAGGCCACTGGTTTTGCTCTGCATATAGGGGAAGTCATGGTTTGTGTTCTTTGTTCAAGTCCTACTGGACACAGGGCTGTTAAATGGGCTATGCAGCCTATCATGTGCTTTGATTAAGTTCTCTGGTCAGACAGGCTGAAGGCTGTATTCAGGAATAAGCAAAGATATAAATTAGATTCCCTGCCAAAGCACAGCCGGAGAAACAGCTCTAAAGCCAGTAAAGCTCTTCGTTTGTTGTCTTAACTCAAACTGGTCCATACCCAAGTTCAGACCACTGTCAAACAGGGCCACTGATCTTACTCTGCAAACTATCCTCAGCCTTGGTTCTGAATTAATCCTCCTGCCTGTATATAGCATAAGAATGCTCCATGCTTGGTACTGGTTTTGTTCTGGGAGTGATCATCTTTGCTCACCTACCTCTTGGCTGGAGTGCCACTGAGCTACAGAGCTTCCAGTTGTCACCAGCCCTTCTGGTCAGATGGGGCCAAAAGACACTTTACACAGCAAGCAGAGCTGTTTTAGCTCTCTTGCCTGGGTGGGAGGGGGTGGGGCTGGGGCTATTCCAGGCTACTTTCAATTTCTCAAAAACACTCTCTGGTTGGGAGGGGCTGGGAGCTACCTTCAGCCTTGGCTATGAATTAATCCTCCTGCCTTTGCATAGCATAAGAACCCACTATTGCCTTTGCTCTGGCGGTGATCAGTTCTGCCCCCTTGCCTCTTGGCTTGAGGTCCACTGAGCTGCACTACTTCCAGTTCACCACAGCAGATGGAACCAGAGACATGCCCCATAGTGAGTGGGACTGTTATTTAGCTCCTTTCCTTGTCATGGGCTCTAGGCTGTAAGACTGCAAAACTCCTTGTTTGAGGATCTAAATCAGGTAAATCTTAAGCAGCCTACTTAATAACTGATATTTTCAAAATAATTGGTGGATGTGAAATTAGATTATGAATATATTAGATGGAGGTGCTACATTTTTTGTTAGTTTGGTTAAGGTTAGCTCTTTTGTATTTCCACAACACTTATTATACTGCTGAGTACATAGTAACAACTTAATCATTGTTGATTACAGAGAATTAAGATCACCACAATAATGAAGAGTATAGGAACTAATTGTGTATGTCTCCTTGAGAAAGACCATTGTATTTTCTAAGACAGCAAACATGTTGCTAAGGTATTGAGTCTTCAAACATGGAAGAGTAAACAGGAAAAGAAACCAATAAAAAAAGTGCTAATAAATCTTCTTGACTAAAGACTTTGGTTATTTATATGTAGTAGCTTTTTTGGCCAAGATTAAAGAATGTTAGAGACTCTAAGCTAGAAACTACACATAGGAAAGTACAAAGCAACACTGTTCAAATGTAGCTCTCCCAACTATCAAATTGTGAGTTTGGGCATTTTCTTAAGTTTCCTGAGCCTAAATTTTTCTCATTTATAAAAAACCAAATGCTATCTACACCTAGGATTAAATGAGATAGGGAATGCCCCATTCAAGGCCAATACAGAAATGTTTTCAAGTGGTTTTGTGATGCAGATGTTGCTAACTTACCATTAAAGATATAGGAAATGATTATTTATTTCATAAAATAATCATTAAATTTAAATATAGATTTCTAATAATATTCCTTTAAGTGATTTTAAAAATCATTGTGCTTTACTATTCTGATTTATGTAAACATTTTAAGAATATGGTTATATGTATTTTGAATTATTCATCTATGGAATTTTAAACACAAACCTATACATTTTATGAAATAAAACCATACATGATTCAGAGTAACATTCCTCTCTCAGTTATATGGACATAGTCTTAAAGTGTGCATATATATAAAGAAATATCTTTTAGGTATAAAATAAATGTTCATCTATGGAAAACATTTTGTAAATTAAATGTAATGATCTAACTCTGAGATAATCCAAGAGAAATAAACCTAACCAACACATAAACATTTTTTGGGGGCAGAAAAGCCAACTCAGTTTCAATTTAATCAGAGAGCATAGTAAATTTCCCTAAAATTTCATACAGAAATCATCTTGCCTCAAGTTCTACAAAGTACTAATTTCAGAACCATTATATGGAAAGTTTCACAGACTCCAAGTTTGGAGAGTAAGAGAAGTAATTACCAAAATGTTAATGTGTCAGAAAGAAGTGGTTTAGGTTTTTGATTTGGTCTGGCTATACACTTTTGAACATTTCCCTCCCTTAGAAAAAGAAATCACTGTGTAGCTTTGATTCAAAATATACTTGGATGTGTTCAATACAGTAAATTTAATTCAATTCAATTTCATGAAGATACACTATGCCAAAATTGCATGTATTAAAAATAAGTTGCAAAATGAATTCTTATTCCCTAGAAGCCTATAATTATACAAACAATTATAATACAAAGGAAGTAATTTAAGTATGATAGGAGAAATAGAAACTCTGCAGTATCCCTATGGCAGTTTAAAGGAGAAAGCAAGAGTAAGAGCAAAAAAAATAAAATTACTAAAGATTAGGAAGGACTTCATGAAAAGGGTGACAGAGAAGAACCATAAACCTAGTAAACTTTCACTTTTTAGATATCGTAGATGTTTTTAAGTGTAGGATAGACCAATGTCCTCCAAATGATTCTATAGAAACCTAGATTTGATTTGAATTAGAATTTTATCATTTAAAAAAAGATATTTACTTTAAAAATGAGATACAAACTCAAATGTATTATACACCTACATTTAGAATTCTGGAGACCACCAAAGTATTATTATGTACAAAAATGAGGATTTTTTCATACATGAGAATAAAATCTATTGTAGTATCTCTATGGAAACATCCACATTTCCTATGAACATAGCATTAATTTAAAGTATTATAGTCTAATTTATTTTTATTTAAATTATAAAACTTCTGCTTATGACTAAGATTGTGTAATAGGTGTCAGATTTACCCTTTCACAGACAGAACTAAGTTCCAGGCAAAATATAAAAATAAAACAAAGCATGGTTTTCAATACATTGCAAATCAGGCAGTGAAGAAGTTATGTCTAAGATTTGGGAAACAAATGAATTGAGGCTTACATTTTCCCCAGATTTCTGCCTGGAAAGAATATCCAGGACATGTCACAGAAAAGAAGACAAGGAGAACCCAGTAGTCTCCATAATTTAGAAGGCAGAGCTGGGAGTCAGAGAGACCAAGTCTGCTATAGTTCACAGTTCAAAGTATTGGAAAGGAGAAACAAGCATAGAGTGAGAAATCTGGAAATCTAAAGTTTCCCTTGAGTCTTCAGCTGAGCACTTAACAGTACATGCATGTGAGGAAACACAAGACTGGGGTAGGGGGACAAGATTGGAAAGAATAATTTATGGAAGTCACACAAGGCTGGGAAGTTTTGTTCCTTTCAGCCAAAATGAAGAACCTTATAATCCATACAGCATATACTATAGTACTAAATAGTTTGCCTTAGTAATGGGTTAAAAATAACCATAGATAAAGGTACGCTGGTCCTGAATAACAAAACTTAAAAGCAAGCCCCAAAAGGATCAAACTCTTTCCAAGTAACTTCACCACATCCTAGAATATAGCTCAAGAATATTTATTGGAAAACAAAAATGTAAAGCATCTAACAATGTAAATTATGTCTGACATTCAATTAAAAAATAAGGCATGTAAAGAAGCAGAAAAACACAACCTTTAATGAGGGAAAAAAATCAATCAAGTAAAACCAACCTAGAAATAACATGGAAAGTAAAATTAGTAGGCAAAATCATTAACACCATTACATTAACTATATTCTATAAAATACAAAAAGCTTCTCTGTGTGAAAGATTAAAATTTATAAAATCAATTTTTAAATAGCTCTAGAATGATTCAAATTTTCTAAATCTTATGTCAACTTAGGAATTGTCCATTTCATCTAAACTTTCAAATGTGTTGGCATCAAGTTGTTTATAATATCCTTTTATGGTTTAAAAAAAATCTGTAAGTTCTGTGTTTTCTGTTTCTTGTCTCTTTGTTCTCTCTCTGTGTCTTTCTCTCTGTCACTCTGACTCTGTCTCTCTCTCCCCCTCAGACCACAATTAACATATTTAAACTAGAAATCAAAAATAGAAAAATAGCTGGAAATTGCAAAATGATTGGAGATTATACAACACACTGGAGAGTGAACAACCCATGGATTAAAAAAGAAACCTCAGGAGAAATTTTAAAATATTGTGAAGTACACGAAAATGAAAAAAAAAAAAAAAAACAACTTAGTGAAATTAATGAGATGCAGTGAAAGCAGTGTTTAGAGGGAAATTTATAGCATTAGAATGTATATATTAGCAAAGAAGAAAGATCTAAAATAAATACTTTAAGCTTCCACCTTAGGAAACTAGATAAAGAAGAACAAATTAGGGGTGCCTGGGTGGCTCAGTCGTTAAGCGTCTGCCTTCGGCTCAGGTCATGATCTCAGGGTCCTGGGATCGAGCCCCGCATCGGGCTCCCTGCTCAGCGGGAAGCCTGCTTCTCCCTCTCCCCCTCCCCCTGCTTGTGTTCCCTCTCTCGCTGTGTCTCTCTCTGTCAAATAAATAAATAAAATCTTTAAAAAAAAAAAAAAAAAAAAAAAAAAAAAAAAGAACAAATTAAATCCAAAGTGAGAAAAAGAAAAACAATAATAATAATTGGAACAGAAGTAAATTAAATTTTAAAACATAAAAGCAATAGAAAAAAATCAGTAAAACCTAAAGTTTGTTCTTTGAAAAGATCAATAAAATTGTTAAGCCTCTAGCCAGGCTAACTAATAAAAGAAGAGAAACAAATTATTAATATTAGAAATGAAAAAGGAGCCATCATTACAGGTTACATTTAAAGGATAATAAAAGTATATTATGAATAACTCTATTCCTGCAAATTTGAAAATGTAGGTGAAATGGACCAATTCTTTGAAAGACACATCTGCCAAAACTCACACAGGAAGATATAAACAATATGAAAATGCTGATATATATTAAAGAAATTGAATAAATAATTAATAACCATCCAAAACAGAAATCACCAAGCCCAAAAGGGTTCAGTGCTGAAATCTAACAAATACTTAAAGAAGAAATTATATTAATTCTCTACAGTCTCGCCCAAAATGTAAAAGGAGAGGGAATACTTCCTAATTCACTTTATAAGGCCAGCATTACCCTAATACTAAACCATAGAGAAACATTACAAGAAAATTATAGGGCCAGATCATTCTTGAACATAGACACATAATCCTCAACAAATATTAGCATATGAAATCCAACAATGAATAAAAATATTTATAAACTACAATCAAGTGATATTTTCCAAGGCATGAAGGACTATTTCAAAATGCAAAAATCAATTAATGTAATCCAATGCATTAGCAGACTAAAGAAATAAATCAATAGATGCAGAAAAAGCATTTGGCAAAATCCAATGCCCATTCATGATAAAAAATCTCAGCTAACTTGGAATAGTGGGGAACATCTTCAATTTGATAAAGAACAACTGCACAGGCTCAAAAAAGAAAAAAAAAAAAACAGCTAACAACATACTTAATGATAAGAAACTTTAAGCTTCCCACTAGGATCAAGAGTAAGGCAAGGTTTTCCCCTATCACCACTGCTTTTCACATCATGTTGGAAGCCTTAACTAATGCAATAAAATAACAAAAGGAAATAACAGGTGTATATATTGGGAAAGGAGAAATAAAACTTTGTTTGCAGCCCACATGATTATTGACCAAAAAACCCTCCTAAAACTAATGAGCAATTGTACAAGGTTGCAGGATACAAGGTTGGTGTACAAGAAGTCAACAGCTTTTCTATATACCAACAATTAAAAAGTGGAATTTGAATTTAAAAACACAGTACCATTTATATTAGCATCCCCCTAAAATGGAATATTAGGTATAAATATAATAAAATATATTCAAGATATATGTGATGAAAACTACAAAACTGTTATGAAAGATATATATATATATATATATATATATATATATATATATATATATAACCCCTAAGTACATAGGGAGATATTCCATGTTCATGGGTAGGAAGACTCAATATTGCCAAGATGTTGGTTTTTCTCAACTTGATTTGTAGATTCAATGTAATCCTTATCAAAATCCCAGCAGGTTATTTTCTGGATATTAACACGGTAATTCTAAAGTTAATTGGAAAGGCAAAAGACCCAGAATTAGCAACTCAATATTGAAGGGGGAGAATGAATTCAGAAGAATGACACTACCTGACATCAACACTTAGCATAAAGCTACAGTAATCAAGACAATACAGTATTAGCAAAAGAAAAGACATAAAGATCAATAGGACAAAATAAGAGCACATAAATAGACCCATGTAAATAGAGTCAACTCATTTTTAACAAAGGAGCAAAGGTATAAACTGGAACAGAGAGTCTTTTCAGCAAGTGGTGCTGGAAAAGTTGGATGTTCACATACCAACCAAAGAAAGAAAGGAAACTAGACACAGACTTTACATCCTTCATAAAATTTAGCTTAATATGAATCACAGAGCTTAATGTAAAATGCAAAATTATAAAATTCCTAGAAGATAACATAGAAGAAATCCTAGATGACCTCGGGTATGGTGATACCTTTTTAGATACAACATCAAGACATAATCAATGAAAGAAATAATCCATAGACTAGACTTCATTAAAATTTAAAACTTCTACTCTGTGATAGACAATTTCAAGGGAATTAGAAGACAAGCCACAGACGAAGAGAAAATATTTGCAAAAGATATATCTGATAAAGGACTGTTTTTCAAAATATACAAGGAACTCTAAAACTCAAGAGTAAGAAAATGAGGAACCAGATTTAAAAAAGAAAGAAAGAAAATGGGCAAACAAGCTAAACAGACACATCACCAAAGAAGATACACAAATTACAAGTATACATATGAAAAAAGGCTTAATATTATATGACATTAGTGAATTACAAATTAAAACAATGAAATAAAATTTCATACCTTTTAAATGGCCAAATCCAAAACACTGACAACACCAAATGCTGGCAAGGATTTGGAAAAACAGGAAATCTTCATTCACTACTTGTGGAAATACAAAATGTTATGGGCACTTTGGAAAACAGGTTGGCAGATGTTTACAAAACTAAACATACTCTTAAAATATGATCCAGCAATTGTACTCCTTTGGTATTTACCCTGGTGAATTGAAAACTTACACCCACACAAAATGTGCACATGAATAGTTATAGCAGCATTATGTATAATTGCCCAATCGTGGAAGCAACCAAGATTTCCTTCAGTAAATGAACGGAAAATTTACTGTGGTACATCCAGACAATGGAATATTACTCAGTGTTAAAAAGAACTGAACTATTAAGTCATGAAAAGACATGAAGGGAGGTTCAAAAAAGATGGTGAAGGAGTAGGGGACCTTATTCCAACCAGTCTCCGGAATTGAGCCGGATATCTACCAGACCACTCTGAACACCCACAAAATCAACCTAAGATGTAAGAAGATAGATCTGGATCTCTACAAACAGAATATCGCAGGCGAGTGGTTTTGAGGTATGAAACAGGGAGCAGTGATTCCACAGGCAGATATCTGAGGATAAACACCAGGGGGAGGGAGCCTGGCTGTGGGGATCCTACAACGCGGGTGAGCAATAGCCTCCCACGCTGGGGACTGGGCACAGATTCGCAGACCGGTAGTGATGGGGAAAGGACTTTAGGGCAGCCCCCCAGACTGAAACCTGGAGTGGTGGGGCCACTCATGCAAACTGGGGGCAGCTGGAGGTTTTAGAAGTACAAAGGGCAGAGACGTGCCCCGACAGAGGGGGCGAGGACCGGAAGCCCTGCTGAAGGACTCACAACCCAGGATGCTGCAGTTTATGACAGCACAGACAGAAATGGAGATAGAGTGGCTTGGAGAGCTCACTGAAGAACAGACTGCGATCTCTCTGACTCTTGGAAGAGACATGGAAAGCCACCAGGAGAAGCCGCCAGAAAACAAAAGCCCCCCAAAAATGGTTTTCACTGAGCCCATCCCCCACCACAGGGGGCAGGGCAACTCTGCCCAAACAGGGTTGCCTGAGTAACAGCGCGGCAGGTGCCTCCCCCAGAAGACAGGCTGGGAGAACAAGAGGTGAACAACCCTAAGATCCCTATAAAACAGGTGAATCTTGCTTGGGTTGTGGTCAATAATTTGGACTCTGTACATTCCCTCAACTAACCCTCAACAGAATGACTAGGAGGAGGAACCCCCAAAATAGAAAAGACTCAGAGATTATGACTTATGCCGCAGATTTACAAATGGATGCAGATATAACCAAGATGTCGGAGATGGAATTAAGGCTAGCAATTTTGAAGACAATAGCTAGAATGGAGAAATTGATTAATGGTAACATAGAGTCTCTAAGGGCAGAAATAAAAGCTGAATTGGCAGAACTTAAAAATGCTATCAATGAGATCCAATCTAATCCAGATAATCTAACAGTTAGGGTAAGTGAGACAGAAGAATGAATTAGTGACCTGGAAGATCATTTCATAGATAAAAAGGGAAAAGAGGAGGCCAGGAAAAACAACTCAAAATCCATGAAAACAGAATCAGAGAAATAAGTGACGCCATGAAACGTTCCAATATCAGAATTATTGGGATCCCTGAGGGGGTGGAGAGATAGAGAGGACTAGAAGATATATTTCAGCAAATCGTAGCTGAGAACTTCCCTAATCTGGGGAATGAAAAAAACATTCGTGTCCTAGAGGCAGAGAGGACCCCTCCCAAGATCAGGAAAAACAGGTCAACACCTTGGATTGTAATAGTAAAACCCGCAAATCTTAGAACCAAGGAAACCATCTTAAGGGCAGTTAGGGGGAAGAGATTTCTTACGTACAGAGGGAGGAAAATCAGAATATAGTCAGACCTCCCTACGGGGACCTGGCAAGCCAGAAAGGCCTGGCAAGACATATTCAGGGTATTAAACAAGAAGAACATGCAGCCAAGAATACTTTATATGGCAAGGCTGTGATTTAGAATGGATGGAGAGATACAGAGTTTCCAACTCCAGCAGAAACTGAAAGAATATGTGACCAGGTCGGCCCTGCAAGAAATATTAAGGGGGTTGTATAAAAGGACAAAGAAAGTGATATAGAACAGAAATTTACAGGGACAATCTATAAAAACAACATCTTCACAGGCAACATGATGACAATTAATTCATATTTTTCAATAATCACTCTCAATGTGAACGGCCTAAATGCTCCCATAAAATGGCTACGGTTGCAGATTGGATAAAAAGACAGGACTCATCCATATGCTGTCTACAAGAGACTCATTTTGAACCTAAAGATACATCCAGACTGAAAGTGAAAGGATGGAGATCCATCTTCCATGCCAACAGACCTCAAAAGAAAGCTGGGGAAGCAATTCTAATATCAGAGAAATTAGATTTTAAGCTCAAGACAGTAGTTAGAGACACAGAAGAACACTATATCATTTTTAAGGGTCTATCCAACAGGAAGATCTAACAATTATAAATATCTATGCCCCCAACATGGTAGCAGCCATCTACATAAGCCAACTGTTAACCAAAATAAAGAGTCATATTGATAATAATACTTTAATAGTAGGAGACCTCAATATTCCACTCTCAGCAATAGACAGATCATCTAAGCAGAAAATCAACAAAAAAACAAGAGCTTTGAATGACATGCTAGACCAGATGGACCTCAAAGATATACACAGAACATTCCACCCTAAAACAACAGAATACTCATTCTTCTCGAGCGCACATGGAACTTTCTCCAGAATAGACCACATACTGGGTCACAAATCAGGTCTCAACTGATACCAAAAGACTGAGATTATTCCCTGCATATTCTCAGACCATAATGCTTTAAAACTGGAACTCAATCACAAGAAAAAATTTGGCAGAAATTCAAACACTTGGAAGCTAAAGACCACGCTGCTCAAGAATGTTTGGGTCAACCAGGAAATCAAAGAACTTAAACAATTCATGGAAACCAACAAGAACGAAAACAAATTGGTCCAAAATCTATAGGATACTGCAAAGGCGGTCCTAAGGGGACATAGCCATCCAAGCCTCACTCAAAAAAAAAGAAAAATCCCTAATTTACCAACAAACTTTACACCTTAAAGAACTGGAGAAAAAACAACAAATGATGCCTAAGCCACACACCAAAATAGAAATAATTAAGATTAGAACAGAGATCAATGAATTAGAAACCAGAAATACAGTAGAGCAGATCAATGAAACTAGAAGCTGGTTCTTTGAAAGAATTCATAAGATCGATAAACCACTAGCCAGACCTATCCAAAAGAAAAGAGAAAGGACCCAAATTAATAAAATTATGAATGAAAGGGGAGAGATCATGACTAACACCAAGGAAATAGAAACAATTATTAGAAATTATTATCAACAACTATATGCCAATAAATTGAGCAACCTGGAAGAAATGGATGCCTTCCTGGAAATCTATAGCTGCCAAGACTGAAACAGGAAGAAATTGACAACCTGAATAGGCCAAGAACCAGTAACGAGATTGAAGCAGTGATCCAAAACCTCCCAAAAAAACAAGAGTCCAGGGCCTGATGGATTCCCTGGGGAATTCTACCAAACATTCAAAGAAGAAATAATACCTATTCTCCTGATGTTGTTTCAAAAAATAGAAACAGAAGGAAAGCTTCCAGACTCATTCTATGAGGCCAGCATTACCTTAATCCCCAAACCAGGCAAAGACCCCATCAAAAAGGAGAATTTCAGACTGATATCCCTGATGAATGTGGATTCCAAAATTCTTAACAAAATCCTAGCTAATAGGATCCAACAATACATTAAAAGGATCATCCACCATGACCAAGTGGGATTTATCCCTGAGATGCAAGCGTGGTTCAACATTCACAAATCAACCAATGTGATAGAACACATTAATAAGAGGAGAGAGAAGAACCATGTGGTCCTCTCATTTGATGCACAAAAAGCATTTGACAAAATACAACATCCTTTCCTGATTAAAACTCTTCAGAGTATAGGGATAGAAGGAACATTCCTCAAGTTCATAAAATCCATCTATGAAAAACCCACAGCGAATATTACCCTCAATGGGGAAAAGCTGAGAGCCTTTCCCTTAAGATCAGGAGCAGGATAAGGATGTCCACTCTTGCCACTATTGTTCAACATAGTACTAGAAGTCCTAGCAACAGCAATCAGAGAACAAAAAGAAATAAAAGGTATTGAAATTGGCAAAGAAGAAGTCAAATTCTCTTTCTTCACGATGACATGATACTTTATGTGGAAAAGCCCAAAGACTCCACCCCCAAATTACTAGAACTCATACAGCAATTCAATAATGTGGCAGGATACAAAATCAATGCACAGAAATCAGTTGCTTTCTCATACACTAACAATGCAACTGTAGAAAAAGAAATTAGAAAAATGATTCTATTTACAATAGCACCAAAAACCATAAGATACCTCGGAATAAACCTAACCAAAGAGGTAAAGGATCTATACTCTAGGAACTACAGAACACTCATGAAAGATATTGAAGAAGACACAAAAAGATGGAAAAACATTCCATGCTCGGGGATCAGAAGAATAAACATTGTTAAAATGTCTATGCTCCCCAGAGCAATCTATACCTTCAATGCCATCCTGATCAAAATTCTAATGACTTTTTACAAAGTGCTAGAACAAACAATCCTAAAATTTGTATGGAATCAGAAAAGACCCCGAATCACCAAAGAAATGTTGAAAAAGAAAAACGAAGCTGGGGGCATCACGTTGCCCAATTTCAAGCTATATTACAAAGCTGTGATCACCAAGACAGCATGGTACTGGCACAAAAACAGACATATAGATCAATGGAACAGAATAGAGAGCCCAGATACAGGCCCTCAACTCTATGGTCAAATAATCTTCGACAAAGCAGGAAAAAATATGCAATAGAAAAAGACAGTCTCTGCAATAAATGGTGCTGGGAAAGTTGGACAGCCACATGCAGAAGAATGAAACTCGACCATTCTCTAACACCATTCACAAAGATAAACTCAAAGTGGATGAAAGACCTCCATGTGAGACAGGAATCCATCAAAATCCTAGAGGAGAACATAGGCAGTAACGTCTTTGATATCGGCCACAGCAACTTCTTTCAAGATACATCTCCAATGG
Organism: Halichoerus grypus; assembly: GCF_964656455.1. Classification (NCBI taxonomy): domain Eukaryota; kingdom Metazoa; phylum Chordata; class Mammalia; order Carnivora; family Phocidae; genus Halichoerus; species Halichoerus grypus. Next base: position 25,195,869 of record NC_135727.1, on the reverse strand, counting down.
CTGGTGAAGCAAAAGCAAAAATGAACTTTTAGGACTTCATCAAGATAAAAAGCTTCTGCACAGCAAGGAAACAGTCAACAAAACAAAGAGGCAATGCACAGAATGAAAGAAGATATTTGCAAATGACACTACAGATAAAGGGCTGGTATCCAAGATCTATAAAGAACTTCTCAAACTCAACACCCAAAAAACAAATAATCCAGTCAAGAAATGGGCAGAAGACATGAAAAGACACTTCTCCAAAGAAGACATACAAATGGCTAACAGACACATGAAAAAGTGTTCATCAACATTAGCCATCAGGGAAATTCAAATCAAAACCACATTGACATACCACCTTACACCAGTTATAATGGAAAAAATGGACAGGGAAAGAAATAACAAATGGTGGACAGGTTGTGGAGAAAGGGGAACCCTCTTACACTATTGGTGGGAACGCAAGTTGGAACAGCTGCTTTGGAAAACAGTGCTGAGTTTCCTCAAAAAATAAAAATAGAGCTACCCTATAACCTAGCAGTTGCACTCCTGGGTATTTACCCCAAAGACACAGATGTAGTGAAAAGAAAGGCCATATGCACCCTAATGTTCATAGCAGCAATGTCCGCAATAGCCAATCTGTGGATAGAGCCTAGATGCCCTTCAACAGATGAATGGATAAAGAAGATGTGGTCCATATACACAATGGAATATTACTCAGCCATCAGAAAGGATGAATAGCCAACTTTTACATCAAAATGGAGGGGAATGGAGGAGATTATGCTAAGTGAAATGAGTCAAGCAGAGAAAGTCAATTATCATATGGTTTCACTTATTTGTGGAACATGAGAAATAGCCTGGAGGACATTCGGAGAAGGAAGGGAAAAATAAAGGGGTGGAAATTGGAGGGGGAGACGAACCATGAGAGACTATGGACTCTGAGAAACAAACGGAGGGTTTTAGAGGGGAAGGGGTTGGGGGGATGGGTTAGCCCACTGATGGGTACTAATGAGGGCACGTACTGTATGGAGCACTGGGTGTTACACAAAAAGAATGAATCATGTATCACTACATCAAAAACTAATGATGTATTGTATGGTGACTAACATAAAATAAAACAAAATTTAAGAAGAAAAAAAAGAAAAGACATGAAGGAACCTTACGTGTATATTACTTAGTGAAAGAAGTCAATTTGTAAAGACTACATGCTGTTGTCAAACTATATGACACCTGGAAAAGGCAAAACTCTGGAAACAGTAAAAGGATTAGTAGATGCCAGATCTTATGGGGAAAGGAAGGTGAAAAAACAGAGCACAGAGAATTTTTAGGTCAGTGAAACAATTCTCTGTACTACATTGTTGTGTACATGTGATTATTAATTTATCTAAATTCATAGAATGTACATCAAGAGTAAACCTAAATGTAAACTACAGACGTTGTGTGATAATAATGTGTCAAGTGTAGGTTCATTGGTTGTAACAAATGTAACACTGTGGTGTGGAATGTCTATAGTGGGAGAGTTTGTGCTTGTGTGGGAACAGGGAGTAAAAGGGAGTTCTCTGTACTTTCTGTTCAGTTTTGCTGTGAATCTAAAAGTGCTCTAAAAATGTTTATAAAAAAATAAAGAAACAGTTGCTAGAGGGGAGGTGGTTGGGGGTGGGCAAAATGGGTAAATGGTAGTGGGAGATACAGGCTTCCAGTTATGGAATAAATAAGTCACAGGAATAAAAGGTACAGCATAGAGAATATAGTCAATGATACTGTAATAGTGTTGTATGGTGATAGATGTAGCTACACCTTTGGTAAGCATAGCATAACATATAGAGAAGTTGAATCATTATGTTGCATACTTGAACCTAATGTAACATTGTGTGTCAACTATACTCAATTTTTTAAAAATTAATTGAAATTAGGGGCGCCGGGGTGGCTCAGTCATTAAGCGTCTGCCTTCGGCTCAGGTCATGATCCCAGGGTCCTGGGATCGAGCCCCGCATCGGGCTCTCTGCTCGGCGGGAAACCTGCTTCACCCTCTTCCATTCCCCCCTGCTTGTGTTCCCTCTCTCGCTGTCTCTCTCTCTGTCAAAATAAATAAATAAAATCTTTAAAAAAAAAAAAACTAATTGAAATTAAAATTTAAAAAGAAACAAATGTCAGGCTAGGACCTGAGAAATACAACATTTCAAATTAAGAACTCAGTGGATGGGTTTAACAGCAGATTGGACACAAATAAATGATTGGTGAGTACATATTGAATCACTGAGAGAAACAAAAAAAGAAGAAAAAATCAGTAAAAAATATAAAACATATATAGGACAAGACAAAATGTTCTAAATAGTTGTAATTCGTGCCCCAGTGGTGAATAAAGAATGAGGAAGAAACAATATTAGAAGAGAAAATGGTTTATGAATTTCTATAACTTATGAAAGTCATCAACCCACAGAGTCAAGAAGTGACACAAATCCAAATAGGATAAATGCAAAGAAACCACAACTAGCTGAATCATGTTAAAACTCCTAAGTATGAAAGACAAAGAGAAAAATCTTAAAAGCAGCTGGAGAGGAAAAAAAGTAATCTCAAGGGAGGGAAACTAATACTAATATCTGACTCAACTACATAGATTTTGAAAGCCAGAAGACAATGTTTTGACATCTTCACAATCCTGAAAGAAAATAATTTCCAATCCCAATCCCATATCCATGAATATACAGTCTTCCAAAAGGAAAGCAAGTTACATATATTTTCACACCTGCACCAAATGAAATACTGAAGTCTTTTTTAGGCCAAAGGAAAACCATCCCAGATGGTAGCATGTAAGGTGTGTTTTATGGCCCAGAATATGCTCTATATTGCTAACTATTCCACATGCGCTTGTGAAGAATGTTTAATCTGCTATTGTTGGATGAAATAGCCTAAAAATGTCAGTTATATCCACTTGTATGATATTGCTGTTAAATTCAACTGTCCTTACTGATTTTCTGTCTGCTGGATCTGTCCATTTCTGATGGAGAAGTATTAATGTGTCCAACTATAATAGTGAGTTCATCTATTTCTCCTTGCCATTCTGTAAGTTTTTGCCTCACACATTTTGATGTTCTGTTGTTACCACATACATATTAAAGATTGTTATGTTTTCTTTGAATATTGAACCCTTTCATTATGTAATGCACCTCTTTTTCTCTGATAAATTTCCTTGTACTGAAGTCTGTTCTGTCTGAAATTAATATAGCTATTCCTGCTGTCTTTTGGTTAGTGTTAGCATGGTATATGTTTTTCTATCCCTTTACTTTAGATCTAGATGTGTCTTTTTATATAAAATGGGTTTGTGGTTGACACCTTATAGCTGTTTCTTATTTTTTGGTGCATTCTGACAATCTCTGTCTTTTAATTAATGTATTTTAACTATTGACATTAAAAGTGATTATTTAGATAGTTGGATTAATATCTACCACATATATTACTATTATATTGCCCTTGTTCTTTGTAACTATTTTAGTCTTCCACACTTTTTCTGCCTTTTGTGGTTTTAATTGAGCATTTTACATTATTCCATTTTCTCTTTCTTATAATATTAATTACACTTCTTTTTTTAAACTTTTTTTAAGCTACTGCCCTAGAGTTTGCTATATATGTTTACAACTAACCCACATCCATTTTTAAATAACACTATACCTATTTACTGATAATTTAATTACCTTATAATAACATAAGGTTCTTAATTCTTTCCTCTCATCCTGTGTATCATTGCTGACGTTCATTTCACTTATACATAAGCATCCATAAATATATATACAAATATATATTATTTATATACAAAGTCCTCATTTCTCCTTCACCTTTGAAAGATAATTTTGTAGGTTACAGAATTAGGTTGGTGGGTTTTTTACCTCAATATTTTCCTGCTACTCTCTTCTTGCTTGCATGGTTTTTGAGGGGAAGTTGAATGAAAATCTTATCTTTGCTCCTTAATAGAGTGTTTTCCCCCTCTGTTTTTCAAGATTTTTTTCTTTATCTTTGATTTCCTGAGGTTTGAATATGAAATGCCTGATTGTGTGGTTTCTTTTTTGAGGGGTCCTTATCCTGTTTGGCTCTGTCCCAGGCCTCTCTCTTTAGCTTGTAGATGGCTATCTTCTTTTTTTTTTAATTAATTTTATTTTATTATCATATTAGTCACCATATAGTACATCATTAGTTTTTGATGTAGTGTTCCTTGATTCATTGTTTGCATATAACCACCAGTGTTCCATGCAGTATGTGCCCTCCTTAATATCCATCACCAGGCTAACCCATCCCCCCACCCACCTCCCCTCTAAAACCCTCAGTTTGTTTCTCAGAGTCCATAGTCTCTCATGGTTTGTCTCCCCCTCTGATTTCCCCCCTTCATTTTTCCCTTCCTACTATTGTCTTCTTTATTGTTTTTAACATATAATGTATTATTTGTTTCAGAGGTACAGGTCTGTGATTCATCAGTCTTACACAATTCACAGTGCTCACCATAGCACATACCCTCCCCAATGTCCATAACCCAGGCCCTACCATCCCTCCTACCCCCCACCACTCCAGCAACCCTCAGTTTGTTTCTTGAGATTACGAGTCTCTTATGGTTTGTCTACCTCTATGGTTTCATTTGTTTCATTTTTTCCTCCCTTCCCCTATGATCCTCTGTCATGTTTCTCAAATTCCTCATATCAGTGAGATCATATGATACTTGTCTTTCTCTGATTGACTTATTTCACTTAGCATAATACCCTCTAGTTCCATCCACATCATTGCAAATGGCAAGATTTCGGGTTTTTTTGATGGCTGCATAATATTCCATTGTGTGTGTGTGTGTGTGTGTGTACCACATATTCTTTATCCATTCATCTGTTGATGGACATCTTGGCTCTTTCCATAGTTTGTCTATTGTGGACATTGCTGCTATAAACACTGGGGTGCACGTACCACTTCAGATCACTACATTTGTATCTTCGGGGTAAATAACCAGAAGTGCAATTTCTGGGTCATAGGATAGCTCTATTTCCAACTTTTTGAGGAACCTCCATACTGTTTTACACAGTGGCTGCACCAGCTTGCATTCCCACCAACAGTGTAGGAGGGTTCCACTTTCTCCGCCTCCCTGCCAACATCTGTCATTTCCTGACTTGTTAATTTTAGCCATTCTGACTTGTATGAGGTGGTATCTCATTGAGGTTTCGATTTGTATTTCCTTGATGCCGACTGATGTTGAGCACTTTTTCATGTGTCCATTGGCCATTTGGATGTCTTCTTTGCAGAAATGTCTGTTCATGTCTTCTACCCTTGTCTGGCTTGGATTATTTGTTCTTTGGGTGTTGAATTTGATAAGTTCTTTATAGATTTCAGATATTAGCCCTTTATCTGATAAGTCATTTGCAAATATCTTCTCCCATTCTGTTGGTTGTCTTTTGGTTTTGTTGACTGTTTTCTTTGCTGTGCAAAAGCTTTTTATCTTGATGAAGTCCCAATAATTCATTTTTGCCCTTGCTTCCCTTGCCTTTGGCAATGTGTCTAGGAAGAAGTTGCTACAGCTGAGGTCAAATAGGTTGCTGCCTGTGTTCTCCTCAAAGATTTTGATGGATTCCTGTCTCACATTTAGGTCTTTCATCCATTTTGAGTCTATTTTTGTGTGTGGTGTAAGGAAATGGTCCACTTTCATTCTTGTGCACGTGGCTTTTTCAATTTTCCCAGCACCATTTGTTGAAGAGACTGTCTTTTTTCCATTGGACATTCTTTCCTGTTTTGTCGAAGATTAGTTGACCATAGAGTTGAGGGTCCACTTCTGGGCTCTCTATTCTGTTCCATTTATCTAGGTGTCTGTTTTTGTGCCAGTACCATACTGTCTTGATGATTACAGCTTTGTAATAGACCTTGAAGTCTGGAATTCTGATTCCACCATCTTTGCTTTTCTTTTTCAACATTCCTCTGGGTATTCGGGGTCTTTTCTGGTTCCATACAAATTTTTGGATTCTTTGTTCCATTTCTTTGAAAAAAATTGATGGTATTTTGATAGGGATTGCATTAAATGTGTACATTGCTCTAGGTAGCATTGACATCTTCACAATATTTGTTCTTCCAATCCATGAGCAGGGAACGTTTTTCCATTTCTTTGTGTTTTCCTCAATTTCTTTCATGAGTATTTTATAGTGTTCTGAGTACAGATTCTTTGCCCCTTTAGTAGATTTATTCCTAGATATCTTATGGTTTGGGGTGCAATTGTAAATGGGATCAACTCCTTAATTTCTCTTTCTTCTGTCTTGTTGTTGTATAGAAATGCCACTGATTTCTGTGGATTGATTTTATATCTTGCCACTTTACTGAACTCCTGTATGAGTTCTAGCAATTTTGGGGTGGAGTCTTTTGGGTTTTCCACATAAAGTATCATATCATCTACAAAGAATGAGAGTTTGACTTCTTCTTTGCCAATTCAGATACCTTTTATTTCTTTTTGTTGTCTGATGGTTGAGGCTAGGACTTTTAGTACTATGTTGAATAGCAGTGGTGATAGTGGACATCCCTGCCATGTTCCTGACCTTAGGGGGAAAGCTCTCAGTTTTTCCCCATTGAGAATGATATTCACTGTGGGTTTTTCATAGATGGCTTTTATGATATTGAGGTATGTGCCCTCTATCCCTACACTCTGAAGAGTTTTAATCAAGAAAAGATGCTATACTTTGTCAAATGCTTTTTCTGCATCTATTGAGAGGATCATATGATTCTTGTTCTTTCTTTTATTAATGTATTGTATCACATTGATTGATTTGCGGATGTTGAACCAACCTTGCAGCTCAGGAATAAATCCCACTTGGTCATGGTGAATAATCGTTTTAATGGACTGTTGGATCCTATTGGCTTGTATTTTAGTGAGAATTTTTGCATCCATGTTCATCAGGGATATTGGTCTGTAATTCTCCTTTTTGATGGGGCCTTTGTCTGGTTTTGGGATCAAGGTAATGCTGGCCTCATAAAATGAGTTTGGAAGTTTTCCTTCCATTTCTATTGTTTGGAACAGTTTCAGAAGAATAGGTATTAATTCTTCTTAAGTGTTTGGTAGAATTCCCCTGAAGCGATCTGGCCCTGGGCTCTTGTTTATTGGGATATTTTTGATTACTCCTCAATTTTCTTAGTGGTTATAGGTCTGTTCAGGTTTTCTATTTCTTCCTGGTTCAGTTTTGGTAGTTTATAGGTTTCTAGGAATGCATCCATTTCTTCCAGATTATCTAATTTGCTGGCATAGAGTTGCTCATAACATGTTCTTATAATTGTTTGTATTTCTTTGGTGTTCGTTGTGATCTCTCTGCTTTCATTCATGATTTTATTTATTTGGGTCGTTTCTCTTTTCTTTTTGATAAGTCTGGCCAGGGTTTATCAATCTTGTTAATTCTTTCAAAGAACCAGCTCCTAGTTTTGTTGATCTGTTCTACTGTTCTTTTGGTTTCTATTTCATTGATTTCTGCTCTGATCTTTATTATTTCTCTTCTCCTGCTGGGTTTAGGCTTTATTTGTTGTTCTTTCTCCAGCTCCTTTAGGTGTAGGGTTAGGTTGTGTATTTGAGACCTTTCATGTTTCTTGAGAAAGGCTTGTATTGCTGTATACTTTCCTCTTAGGACTGCCTTTGCTGCATCCCAAAGATTTTGAACAATTTTGCTTGCATTTTCATTTGTTTCCCTGAACTTTTTAAATTTTTCTTTAATTTGCTGGTTGATGCATTCATTCTTTAGTAGGATGTTCTTTAGCCTACATATATTTGAGATCTTTCCAACTTTCCTTTTGTGATTGAATTCTAGTTTAAAAGCATTGTGGTCTGAAAACACGCAGGGGATGATCGTAATATTTTGCTACTGGTTGAGACCTGATTTGTGACCTAGGATGTGATCTATTCTCAAGAATGTTCCATGTGCACTAGAAAAGAATGTGTATTCTGTTGCTTTGGGATGGAATATTCTGAATATATCTGTGAAGTCCATCTGATCCAGTGTGTCATTTAAAGCTTTTATTTCCCTGTTGATATTTTGCTTAGGTGATGCATCCATTTCAGTGAGGGAGGTCTTGAAGTCCCCTACTATTATTGTATTATTGTTGATGTGTTTCTTTGATTTTGTTATTAATTGGCTTATATAATTGGCTGCTCCCATGTTAGGGGCATAGAGATTTACGACTGTTAGATCTTCTTGTTGGATAGACCCTTTAAGTAAGATATAGTGTCCTTCCTCATCTCTTATTATAGTCTTTGGTTTAAAATCTAATTTGTCTGATACAAGGATTGCCACCCCAGCTTTCTTTTGGTGTCCATTAGCATGGTAAATGGTTTTTCACACCCTCACTTTAAATCTGGAGGTGTCTTTGGGTATAAAATGAGTCTCTGGCAGGCAGCATATCGATGGGTCTTGTTTTTTTATCCAATCTGATACCCTGTGTCTTTTGATTAGAGCATTTAGCCCATTTACATTCAGGGTAACTATTGAAAGATATGAACTTAGTGCCATTGTATTGCCTGTAAGATGACTGTTACTGTATATTGTCTCTATTCCTTTTTGGTCTATGTTACTTTAAGGTTCTCTCTTTGCTTAGAGTACCCTTTTCAATATTTCTTGTAGGGCTGGTTTGGTGTTTGCAAATTCTTTTAGTTTTTGTTTGTCCTGGAAGCTTTTTATCTCTCCTTTTATTTTCAATGACAGCCTAGCTGGATATAGTATTCTTGGCCATATATGTTTCTCGTTTAGTGCTCTGAATATATCATGCCAGTCCTTTCTGGCCTGCCAGGTCTCTGTGGATAGGTCTGCTGCCAATCTAATGTTTCTACCATTGTAGGTTGCAGATCTCTTGTCCTGAGTTGTTTTCAGGATTTTCTCTTTGTCTCTGAGACTTATAAGTTTTACTATTAGATGTCGGGTGTTGACCTATTTTTATTGATTTTGTGGGGGGTTCCCTGTGCCTCCTGGATTTTGATGCCTGTTTCCTTCCCCCAATTAGGGAAGTTCTCTGCTATAATTTGCTCCAATATACCTTCTGCCCCTCTTTCTCTTTCTTCTTTTTCTGGGATCCCAATTATTCTCATATTGTTTTGTCTCATGGTATCACTTATCTCTCAAATTCTGCCTTCGTGATCCAGTAGTTGTTTATCTCTCTTTTTCTCAGCTTCTTTACTTTCCATCATTTGGTCTTCTATATCACTACTTCTCTCTTCTGCCTCATTTATCCTAGCAGTTAGAGCCTCCATTTTTGATTGCACCTCATTAATAGCCTTTTTGATTTTAACTTGGTTAGATTTTAGTTCTTTTATTTCTCCAAAAAGGGATTCTCTAGTATCTTCCATGCTTTTCTCAAGCCCAGCTAGTATCTTTATAATCATCATTCTGAACTCTAGGTCCAACATTTTACTAATGTCTGTATTGATTAGGTACCTGGCAGTTGGTACTGCCTCTTGTTCTTTTTTTTTTTTTTTTTGAGGTGAGGTTCCATCTTCTCATTTTGTCCAGAGGAGAATAGATGAGTGAGAGAACACAATGCTAAGAGGGTAACAACGACCCCTGAAAAATATACACTAAACAAATCAGAAGAGACCTGAAACTGGGGAGAAAAGAAAGGGAAAGAAAAAAAAAAGAATATGATCAGGCTGGTGAATAGATAAGAGCCACAGACTGGATTTTGGGCATATTTTGGCCTGTTAGAAGAAAATGCCTCTCAAAATTTTATAGAAAGAATAACTTATATATGTACAAAAATAAGGGCAAATATGGTGAAGGGATGGAATATGACTGTAAAGATGGAAATTATAAAAGATTTTATAAAAGGAATTGATAAGATAAGAAGTTGGTTGAACAAAGAAAGAAGAAAAACTTAAAAAAAAAAAAACAAAGAAGAAGGGGGAGAATGTGATCAGGCAGGAGACTAGAACAAAGCCATACACTAGAGATTTAGGGTATATTTTTGTCTGTTAAAGAAACTGTATTCCAAAATTTTAAAGGGAGAAAAACTTATATATATACAAAAAATAAGGTTAACTACAATGATGGGATAGAATATGACTCTAAAAATGAAAATTAAAAGAGATTAAAAAAATTGATAAGATAAGATGTTGGTTTAAAACGGGAAGAAGAAAAATTCGAAAAAAGATAAATAAAGAAAAATTTTAAAAAATTAACTTTGAAAGACTAAAGAATCATGGGGGAAAAAGCCCTGAATTTTATGTGCTGTACTCCCCTAGCACTGGAGTTTTGTTGTTCTCATTGATCGGTAAACTTGGTCTTGGCTGGCTGTTCTTGCAGATCTCCTTGGGGATGGGCCAATGTCGGTGGTTCTCAAATGTCTTTGCCTGAGGTGGAATTGCAGCACTCTTGTCAAGGGCCAGGCTAAGTAATCTGCTTGTGTTTGCTCTCGGTAGCTTTTGTTCCCTGAAAGCTTTCCGTAGCGATTTGGAGGATGAGAATGAAAATGGCAGCCTCCCAATCTCTGGTCCCAGAGGTGCCTAGAGCTCGGGGCCCCACTCCTCAGTGAGCCCCCAGAGAAAAGCAGTCAATCACTCCTGTCTCCCCGGTCTCCTGCCACACTCTGTGCTCACCTGGCCTGTGACTGAGCATTTCTATCTCTGGCACACAACCCCGTGTGGAGTCTCCAAACCCAGCAGATTCCTGCAGTGCACTCCTGCACCACTCTTCCTGGGGGAGGAAGGGGTGTCTCCCCAGATATGCCACTTGTTGGGTCCCTGCTCAAAGAGCAGTGGCCCAACTGTGCCGTGGGTCACAGTTTATGGTAACCCCAAGCTGAGAGCCCACTCCTTGGCTCCGTCTTTGCAGCCGGCTTCCCTGGGAGCTCTGCCACACTCAGGCACCCCCAGCCTTTCTGTGACCCTGGGGGTCCTAAGACCACACTGTCCCAGCGGAGGTCCCCCCCCCCCCCACGCTTAGCCACTGGAGCAACATCCCTCAGTGGAGCAGACTTGTAAAAGTTCTGATTTTGTGCTCCACTGCTCTATCACTTTCTGGTAGCCAGCTAATGGAGGCTGTCTTCCCCTGAGGTCTATCTTCCTAAATATTGCCTTGAATTCACTTCTCCACACATCCTACCTTCCAGAAAGTGGTCCCTTTTCTGTTCATAGAGTTGCTGCTATTCTTTTCTTTGATCTCCTGTTGAGTTTGTAGGTGTTCAGAATGGTTTGATAACTATCTGGCTGTATTCCTGGGACCAGACGAAATTTAGGTCTCCTACTCCTCCGCCATCTTGCCTACTTCTAATTTTTGCTATCATTTGAATATGGGCATAACACCTCTATAAATTCAGTGATTAGTCTCATTAGAAGCTGAATTTAATCCTTTGTGTATGTGCCCTGTTTTCCTTTAAAGATGAGCCATATTGCATGGAACACTGGGTGTTATATGCAAACAATGAATCATGGAACACTACATCAAAAACTAATGATGTACTGTATGGTGACTAACATAACATAATAAAATAAAATTTAAAAAAACTAATGATGTACTGTATGGTGACTAACATAACATAATAAAAAAAATAAAGATGAGCTTTGAAAATTCTAAAATGAAAATGAAGTATGTTTAATAGACACTGTTTTTATTGGGACCTGAATTCCAGTTGTGTCCCCCAGACTTATAAGATTGCTAAAAGCTTTGATGTTTTCTCAGCCTCTCAGAAACCATGTAATTACTGGTTAATGTATTGAGGGGAAAAGTGAAGTGAAATGCCCTGCTTACCTTTATATTTTTCTTTTTGTTTCTGGATTTTGGTCCTTCAGATTCTTGCTACCTTAGTAGCTCAGTCATGTCTTATAAATATTTTAGACAATATTTTCTACAACTTTTCTAGTTGATTTCTGCAAAATTATTTGTCTGAGTCAAGCTGATCTGTCACTGCTGGAAATGAAATTATCATGTATATATTTTGATATGCTATTTACTACATAAAGTTTCATGACTAAATCCTTTAATCGTATTTGCAGTCTTCTTTGGTTGGAGGAGTTATTTATTTGTCCTGGAATACAGGGTGGGAGGGAATATGTTCTAGATATGTTTTGTCGAGTATTTTACTCCTGTCTTCTAATTTCCTCTTGCTCTTGTTAACAGAATCAAAGTGCCTATCAGTTCAAATGGCTATTTTCCCCCATGTTCTAAAGATATAATGCTAATACATGAAAAAATAGTATAATATTTTGAAACAGTAGTATGTTTTCATTGATTTAAATTAGGTTTTATGACTATGCTTTTTAAAAAAATATATCACTTTGACTAGGTTACATTCCCTGTTTATTCAGTCAAACAATCTAGGTGATGCTGGGAAGTTATGCTACTGATGTAAAGTCCTTAATCAGTTGACTTTAAGTAAAGGAGATTACTCTGGATAATTGGGTAGGTCAGATTTAATCAGTTAGAAGCCCTTTAAACCTGGGTTGAGACTTTACAGAAAGAGAGAGAGAGAGAGAAATTCTGCCTGTGGACAATAACTTGTGCCCATGCCTGTGATACCCAACCTGCCCTTTCTGACTGCCCACCTATGGATTTTAGGTTTCCTTAGCCAGACTCACAATCATGTAAGCCAATTCCAAACTGAGGGTTCTAGAGGGGAGGGGGGTGGCGGGATGGGTTAGCCTGATGCTGGGAATTAAAGAGGGCACATATTGAATGGAGCACTGGGTGTTATACACAAACAATGAATCATAGAACACTACATCAAAAACTAATGATGTAATGTATGGTGATATAATAAAATTTTAAAAAATCTAAGGATTTATTCAGGAAAATCTGAAGCTTTCATATATGTATATATATTCTGCTTCTCTAGTTGAACCTCAACTGATAAAATGTCAATGAACATATTCTTCAGAAAAAAAAAAAGGAGGTCATATAGTGTAAATGAGTACAAGAGTATGCTATAGCCATGGAATGGAGTCTGTGGTATTATATTTAAATGGGTTCCTTTCTCGTTTATTTGACAGAAATGATTATATGATACATAATTAAGTCAGACTTCTTTAAAATAATTAGCTTTGGGATTAGAAATGGAAATAGAAACACAATTAATGAATATGCCAACTTCACCACATGAAATGTCAGGGGATAGTTAATCTTTATCCATGGCTTAAAAAATGCATACCAGATTAAATTAATGATTCCCATAATTTTTTTTCATTTCTAAAGAACAAAACATAAAAATGTTATTTCAAGGTTAAACTTAAAACAATGGGAGAAAAACATCAATTTATTATCCTTGAGATTAATTAAATATGAAGTATTATGGGAAAATATTGACTACATACCAGAAGACTGTATTGATGCTATAAAAGAGTAGGCAGCTAATAATGATTCTTAATAATGCCCAGTGGGAATAGAATCCCACCATTCTCTATTAGGGCATACTCTTTTTTTCCTTTTTGCAAATAAGCTAGAATTACCATAACAAGCATGTAAAACATCATAAATAACTAAGTATGTATGCAAGAATAAATTACTACTGCTCTAAGAAACTATAACCAGAGGAAACAAATATTCTTCTGGATTTGGGGCAAGCAAAGCTCATAGCAAAATAAAACATTAATCCTTGGAAAGAATCTGAAGTTTTCATTTTGGAGTCATTCCCTTCAGATGATTTTATAGATCTGGTTTTAAGTAAATTATTTAAAAATAAATCAATTGGCAGTTATCTAAAACCTTCCTTTAGAACTCAGTTAAAATGAAGTCCAACATTCCTTAGTTGCTCAAATTGGCAGTTTTTGAAAAGGTGGGTAGCTTAGGTTCACATAAAATGACACTTTAAGCATGTGCAAAAGACATAGTTTTTCATTCAACAAAATATATAAATAACACACTAAAATCATATTTAAATAGTAATTTTAGCACAAGTGTCTGGGTTAGGTTTAGACTCCAGATTTTGTTAAGTCTTATAGTTCCAACTAAGATTTTCTTTTTGACTTTCAGGTGTTTTACACTAACATTTGCCTTCTGTGATGTACATTCATAGAAATAAAACAGAAGCTCATATTTAAGTCTATGGAGATTGATTTGACATCTTAACAATTTTATAAAACCAAAAAAGTAAAAGAGGCAAGGGAAAGTAGAGAAAAAGTAACAATACACCAACCAATAGTACACTGTATGTTTTTTTTCTGGAGTCAACTTTAATAAGACTTGAAGTATTATAACTTTGATGATTGCTATTATCATCATTTGCCTCCTTCAGTAGGAGGCCATGTACTGTACAATAGGATTATCAAGAAAATAAACTTCATGTACATGCACAAACTTGTTTATAGCAGCATGGAATAAATGCAAGCTTCTATTTTACCATGGCAAGGTTTTTATTAACAAGCACTGGTGAGACAAGGTTTTCTTTAAAAATACAAATGCTACTATACCTAGTTCACTTATTTAGCTCCAGGTTTTAATATTTTTTAAATGTGTCTTAAAAGGATAATTTCAAGACAAAAGAGAATTTCAAATACCTTTTTTCTTTCTAAACTGCCCTTTGAAATAAAAGTAGTTATTTGACATTTAAGAAATATTTCCTACCTTAAATAATAAGTTGGATTCTCTACTACAATCATTTATCCTTAGGACTCACAGTTCTTTTACTGATTTTAAAAGAAGATCCATTCCTGATTTTTTTGTATATTTTATTTCATTCTGGAGTATATTTGATAACTAATGCAAAAAAAAAAAAAACAACAACACAAAAATCAACATACAATGTAATGTCTCCTCATGCTCATATATCATGCTCCTAATTAAGGGAGTCCAACTCTGTAGATTCTTAATAACACTTAAGACATTGTGACTATCTGAAGTATATTGATTGATTTGTCAAAAATGTAGCATTCTCAGGGCACCTGGGTGGAACAGTCTGTTAAGTGTCTGAATCTTGGTTCGGCTCAGGTTGTAATCTCAGGGTTGTGAGGTTGAGCCCACGTCCCGCTCTATGTTCAGTTCAGAGTCTGCTTAAGACTCTCTCCCTTTCCCTCTGCCCCTCCTTCTTCTCTAAAATAAGTAAATAAATCTTTTAAAAAATTAAAAAATGTAGCATTGTCTAAATGAATACTTGTACTTTGAAAATTTAGGAAAATAAGAGGACCAAAGTTCTCATTATCTCTGCATATAGTATGCTTTATTTCTCTCTAGAATTTATGAAAGTTATCAAACTCAAAGGTTACTTATTTCTAATAGACATGCTCACCTTCCCACAAAAATGTATGTCCACAAGTCTCTACTTCTTAAGTTTTCTAATTAAATGATTGAGTTGAAAACACCTCTCTACCACCATTTTCTAAATATTATAGATGTACCACACAAAGATACCCAATGCACCAAAAGCTTATGTATTTTAATGCTGTTTTATGTACTACTATGTACTAATACATATGTATTATGTCTAGTATATCATAGGCATGTTTTGCAGGAACTGTAAACCTGTAGAATCATGTCTTACCAATCTGTGAGCTCTTCTCTGGTAATTTAGCATCCTTCCCTATTGTTTCTATGATATAATATTGGCAATTTAGGCATGCCAGAATTCAAAAAACAATTGACATGATGAATTTATCTTTTTATTAAGCATGATGAAAAAAAGAGAAATTGTATATCAATTTTGTCTTGGCATTATAGAAAGAATAGAAAACGTAAAGGCCTAAAGTTGAGAGGGAGACTTTTATTAAAATGAAGGGGGGGAATCAGAAGGGGAGATGAACCATGAGAGACTGTGGACTCTGAGAAACAAACTGAGGGTTTCAGAGGGGAGGGGGTGAGGGGATGGGTTAGCCCGGTGATGGGTATTAAGGAGGGCACGTACTGAATGGAGCACTGGGTGTTATATGCAGACAATGAGTCATGGAACACTACATCAAAAACTAATGATGTACTTTATGGTGACTAACATAACATAATAAAAAAAAAAACTAATGAAGTACTGTATGGTGATTAACATAACATAATGAAAAATAAATAAATAAATAAATTTTAAAAATGTCAAGGAAGGCTGTGGCTAGAGCAAATATACTAGGGAAAAATAGTAGGAAATGAAATCAGAGAAAAGTAAGGGGAAGGGAAATACTCTTTAGTGTTTAGGTCATTTTAAGTATATTTCTTTACACTCTAAGTGAGGTTGAGAAGTATTGAATGACAAGCTTTGTTGCTGTGTGAATACTAGACTGTGTATGTGAGCAGAGGTAGAGTGGACAGAGCAGTGGGGAGTGTGTGGAGCAGAGGTGGAGCAGATAGAGCAGTTGGTAGGTTCTAAATCATTCAAGAGTAATGGTTTCTTGGCTCATGGTGCTAGTAATGCAAGTTGTGAAAAGCTCTTACTTTCCAGATTTATATACAAGGCAGAACCATAAGAATTTGTTGATATACAGGATGTGGGGAGTGAAAGAGTTGCCAGAATGAGAAAATACTGTAGATAGAATCTTTTTAGAGTGGAGAAGATAAGGATTTAGATTTTGAATATATTAAATTTGAGGTGCCTAATAGTAACTTACAGCTACCATGGAGAAACCATTAGAGGACACCTACAGCATCTACATTATTCCTGTTTTCTGATAATTTTTTATTAATACATGTCATGATTTCATTCATGATATTATAAATATTGAAAATTTTTATATTCATTATATATTATAGTATTATATATGCTCTCTTATTGGGAAATAGTATCTTGGGTTTAAAAAGTAGTGTCTCCTTTTTATCATGGCATTGACAAGTGACAAGTGTTTTCTCCAACTTGGAAGCTAGCTTAACAACCAGAAAGGGATGGGTGGGAACATTTCTATCACAGGCATGCATCTCATCTTTCAAGTGGAAATGTAGAAACTCAAACATAAAATTTTAAAATGGGAAAAACTCATGCGTCCATTTGTATTAAAGCAGTGAGGGATGCAAACTGTTTGTGATACCCTGTCATCTACCCTTATCCCTAACTCCCCAAACTTGAGAAAAGAATGTTACTAGCTGCTAGTGAGTGACACAAAATCTCCTATACCATGACAGGCATAATCCTTTGATAAAATAGGGTTCTTTATCTGTAACGTTATCATCTGTCAACCAAAGTGATGTGATGTCACATCAAGGACAGAATATAATATGATTTGGGTACGGATACAGTTTTCTTTTGTAAGAAATAATCTGATTTAGAAACATCTGACAAGTAGTGTAATTATTTAAAGTACTTATGACAAAGTAGCATAATTTGTCAATATTGCAAACATAATTGCAACGTGAGTAGTCAAAATAATTGTGATTAAACCACTCTTTGGACACTATTTAGAAGAGGATAAAATGAGAATGACGAGGAACTGTGATAACTGACATTTAGAACTCAGGAAAAATTTTCAACCTATCTATAGGGATTGCTTTCATGAAAAATGTTTTTCAGTTCTGATTTTGATGTTACAAAGGTATATAATAGTGGCTGTGCATTTATATGGGATTGTCAAATAAATTCTGTCTTTTACATGATGTGGCATACAGTTTATAATTAATATTCCATCATGATATATCACTCTAGAAGAACTTCACCATTTGTCCTCAGAATCTTACTATTTTTCTTTAAAGTATAGGGCAAGTACATTCCCAAATACTTATGTTAATCTTCATCTGAGTCTACTTATGAATATTTATTACTAATTATTTTATTTAGACAACTGAACACTTTGATTTCAAATGGATATAATATTCTCATCATTTATTTGCTTTATGTACATTATCTGTAACATTTTATCAACTATGCATCTATATTTACTTTTATTGTTTTGACTGTTGTAAAGATATAGTTCCGTTTAAACACATGGCTTGGATTACTTCTCTTTCTTGCCTTTAATTTTTAAGTTGTATCATACTAGCATAGGCTTCAAATTCATAAATACTGATTTGTGTTACTATGACTAAGTGCATATAAGATCACTTAGTCTCTAAAAGAAAACTATAAATACATATTTCTGTCACCATAATGAACTACTGACCTAGCAGACTGAACAATATGTAACTTATTAGAAATCAGTTGAACATCTATTAGAAGAATTGTCTTTTTAATGCTGTAAGAAAGTTGAATGTAAGCATCATTGCAGAAATATGGTTCTGAATATGAGTTTTCATAAAAGGTCATATCTCAAACTGCACACCACTGTCCACAAAAAAATCTTCCCTTGAGTAAAATGTGTGTGTGTGTGTTAAATGTGTCCTTTATGGGTACCCTAAAGATGGGGCATACATTACTGTGTCTCAAAGGGGAAATCATTCCCAGGCTATCATAACTAATCAGAAAATCATATTCAAGATCTCTCAATCTGTAAAGTCTGATGTTAATTCACTTGAAGTTCTTTTCTAGATCATTGATCTGACTCCTCCATACTATATTATCCTTGGTGCTTTCAATTAGGATCATGAATTACATTTAACTGACATTTCTGTATTTTCAGCTTTCCTCTCCGTATATTATCACAGGGCTTAAATAATTGAATTCAGTGTTTCAAATTATATGTAACAATTGGTTGACACCCTATAGGATATTTCAAAATAAACTAAGCAGTTCATAATAATTTGTCCAATCCTAAACCTGATTATATGCAAGGCTAAAATCTATGGGAGTTCCATTTATGCCTAAAATTAAGTATTACTATGAATATGAAACAAAATTTTCACCTGAAATTTTTATTTATACTCATATTCATACATGATGACACCATTATTCACATTATTTACATGCATTATACCCCCTTTTTCATATTACTATAACACTAATAAGTAACATGATATTCTTCTGGCACCTTAGTAGACATACTGGTAAATTATAATAGACTGCCACTACTTGAAGCGCTTGTTTCACTTATGCCAATTAGATCTAATTTAATAAATAGCATTGGATTTAAAATACATTTCACCATATTTTTTTGACTCTACTAATTTTCATGACAAATGAAGAAATTAGACTTGGATAATAAGAGGATGGAATTCTCAGATACCTTTTTTTGAACTTTATCCCTAGACTCATTAAAACAAATATGTTGGAAAAGAGTCTTTAATTTAAAGCTATATTTGATGTCATTCAATGCATTTGGTATCTTGTTTTTCTGGTACTATTTCAACCAAATGATAAAGAATAGAATTTGGGAAGCTAAATAGCCTCACAAGTCTAAGATGATGGTCCAGATTTCAAAGACTTTGTGCTATAATATTGCTGAATTCCAGCCTGCCCTTGAAATATCCCCAACATTAGGACCAGGACTCATTTGTAGTTTACTTTCTTATTCAATCATAGGCATATATGAGGTTGTCAATATGTCCTGGATTTGAGGTCTAAATAACTTTACTTTTATAGCTAGAGAATGGAAAGAACTTGTTAGGCATAGTACTAAAATATAGGAGTATCCATTATTCCGAAGAAAAGCTTGCATAATTCCATCTTACCTGCTTCTCAAGGTAGAACTGACATTAAATTTGAAATTATGCTTGACAGAGAAGCTAACCTCTAAATAAACATTCTAACATGTAACATCTAAATAAACAGGAAAGCATTCTCAGACTACCTAAATTGAGCTGATTCAGATTAAATCTGATTCCCTAATGGTTTTGTAAAAATGTAGTCTTAAATCTTTCTCCAAAGAACTGAATGTAATGACCCAAGAACTGCTATATGATGGGACCGCACTTCTACCAAAACCATTAGGGGAATCAGATTTAATCTGAATCAGCTCAATTCAGGTAGTTTGAGAAAGCCATAACATTTTCATCTGAATTTGCTGACAAATTTAGGCAGCCCTTTATAACTGTCATATGGTAATTAAATTGATAATAATAATCAGCATATAACCTTCCAAGTTGACTACATCAAATGGTGGTTCAGATAATTAGATGCATAATTTCTAGTATGAATGCTAAAAATAAGATTCATTACTCCAGTTATACCTCAAGCTTTCATAATTAAGCCTTCAAGGACTGTTTCTAAGGAAGAATTGATAAATATCCTTCATTCCTGACTTGTAGAAATAGTGTCATCACAACAATTTAATTAGTTGATATCTATATAATGCTAACTCTGATTGATATACAAACCAAGTCAATTTAAAGTATTTTCAAGGTAGGGGAAACTATTTAAAATGATTTATTTACTTTTCTCCTAAATTATTACAATGAAGTTAAATAATAAGCCCAATGTATCATTTTAGATGACATTAACATGAACCCCTCAAACATGTTGAAACTTTACAGGAGACATCCATTTTTCAAAAGTGCATAATTATGCTTGTAATCTTTTAAAATATCTCATACTCTACGATTTTAGATAACTATAATTTTTCAGTACACTAATAATTCCTTTTGAGAACATAGTAATCCTACTTGAAGAAAATACTAGCAGAACCTTAATAATAATAAATAATAAAATCTTAATAATAATTATAATGACTACTATACTCTGTTTGGAATCATGTTCTTTTCCTACTACTTTCCCCAACATATAGCCTGGGAAGATGGTGGAGTAGGAGGATCTTAAACCAATCTCATCCCACAGATACACATAGATTATAGCCACATCAGTACATTTTAGAAAAATAGTATCCAGCAGTACTCTCTGGCAGGAAGTCAAAGGTTTTAGTGACATTGGACAAAGGATACATACTGTGTACTATGTAGTTTAAAAATTTGTACATTCAGGGTGTTGAAATGCTGTTAGTGATGTAGTTTATATAAGAGAACAGGATGTGTGTTTTAGGAGATACATTTGAAACCCTGGACCCTTGCATTGGAAAGTTAGCCTCTCAGTTGGTTAAGCATCCGACTCTTGATTTCGGCTCAGGTAATGATCTCATGGTCGTGGAATCGAGCCCCACGTCATCGGGTTCTGCACTCAGCAGGGAGTCTGCTTGAGATTCTCTCTTTTTCTCTCCCTCTGCCCCTCCCCCCACTCGTGCTTGCTCTCTCTCTCTCTCTCAAATAAATAAATAAATCTCAAAAAAAAAAAAAAGTCAGCCTCACTCTTACTGGAAAGTAAGTCGTGGTCTCAATATATCATAACAACTTGATGGTGACAGATGGTAACTAAATTGTGATGAGCACTGTGTAATGTATAGAATTGTCAAATTACTGTGTTGTACACCTGAAACTAATATAACATTGTATATCAACTATACTTCAATGAAAAAAATAAAGAAAATAACATAAGCAGCAAACAAAAGCAAAAGCAAAAAATAAAACAAAAAAAGAACAAGTAGCCTGGGAAGATGGTGGAGTAGGAGTATCCTAAGCTAATCTCATCCCACAGATACACATAGATTATAGCCACATCAGTACATTTTAGAAAACAACCCAAAGACTGGCAGAACAGACTCTCCACAGTTCATTGTAGAGAGGAGGCCACATCAAATATGGTAGGAGGGGTGGAGACCTGGTCAGGAACCAAACTCTTGGGGAGACTAACCACGAACAGGAGGGACACCACAAGCACAGAGAAGGGAGAACAAACCCCACACCAGGCACTCCAGACACAGGAGACCTCCACTAGGAAGATGAGTCCCCATAACATTCAGCTTTGAAAGCCAAGTGGAGCTTAACTCAAGGTACTTTATTTTTTTCACCAAGTTTTTATTTAAATTCCAGTTAGTTAACATACAGTGTAATATGAGTTTCAGGTGTAGAATTTAGTGATTCAACACTTACATATAACACCCAGTGCTCATCACAAGTGCCCTCCTTAATCCCCATCACCTATTTAACCCATCCCCTCCCCCCCCACCTCCCCTCTGTTAACCATCAGTTTGTTCTCTGTTAACTCCAGGTACTTTAAAAATCAGTGGGCTCAGCTTTGGGAGAGCTAGAGGTGATAGAAAATTGAGTTTTTACTCTTAAAGAGACAGCATAACAACCCCACCAAGATACAGCATAGATGCAGCAATTTGAAAAGCACCTAGGGTGTATTGGAAGAAGATTTATTTTCTCATTTCAGAGCATGTGCTGGAAGGGCACAGATCTTTAGGAGACTTCTCCAAGAACAAAAGAGATGGCAAGTGCCATTCCCTCAACCCTCCAGCCTAGATACCCAGACACCTGTGGGAAACAGTGAGAACATTCTCTGCATAGCTTACTAACACAGTGTGCCCTGTGCTGTGTTCTGCAGATCCACCCTATCCAAACTGCTCCACTCAGCAGGAGTCCCTCCAAAGTGGTGCTCAATGCATCTCGTTCTGCAAGCAGCACAAGTAGAAAGCTCTGTAGTTCAGGGGTCACTGCAATCCCAACAGACAGACTGAGGGCAGACATCTGGTCTGTCTGCAGGACCCTCCCACCAACAAAAGCTTCTCAGGGGACAGTGCAAGGAGAACACCCAGCAATTTGGTCCAACCTCAGCCCCAGTAGATGGGCTGAGGGCAGGCATCTGGTCTGACCCAGTTACAAACCCAAGGCAGGCCTAGACTAGGCCTTAATAGCACAGGGGCCAAATTCTGCCCTGCAAAGACAGCTATTGCAGATGACTGGACTAAAGGCAAACATGGCTCAACCACAACTGTAGGGCACATACAACACACACAGGAGACAACCCTGAAGTTCCTCATTCTGTTTTGAAGAGGGGATATTGCACTACAGGGGCACTACAGGAAATCATTTTCATAAGGCCACTATTTTCAAGATCAGGACATGTAGCTGACTCTCCTAATACACAGAAACAAATGCAGAGAGTTAGACAAAATGAGGACACAGAAGGATGTGTCCAAATGAAAGAACAGGACAAAAATTACAGCAAAAGAGCTAAATGAAATGGAGATAAGCAATATGCCTGATGGAAAATTCAAAATAATGGTCATAAAGATACTTAGTGGATGATCTCAGTAAGACCTTCAACAAAGAGAGAACATAAAAAAGAACCAATCAGAGATGAAGAACTCAATAACTGAAATTAAAAATACACTAGAGAGAATAAATAGTAGATCAGAGAAAGCAAAAGAATGGATAAGAGAGGTGGAAGACAGAGTAATGGAAAGCGCACACACACACACTCAGTGACATCATCAAGCTTAATAACATTCACATTAGAGGGATCCCAGAAGGAGAAGAAAGAGAAAAGATAGCTAATGGCTCCGAAAAGTATGTTTTCATTCCCTTTTTTGGGAAGAGGGAACACCTCAATGCCTATCCAACATTTCTAATATGAGACATCAAATTACACAGAATCAGAAATTCTTAAAGGCCAAGAATGGTGGCAGTTGATACTGTGCCTTCCTTTTCTCCTCCTCTATTTTCTTCCCTTTTTTCTGTCTCTACACATCTTCATATGGTACTCTTTCCCTACCATGGCTTTCTCTCAGTTTCCCCTTATTTTCTTTTTTTTAAAAGATTTTATTTTATTTATTTGACAGAGAGAGACACAGTGAGAGAGGGAACACAAGCAGGGTGAGTGGGAGAGGGAGAAGCAAGCTTCCCACCAAGCAGGGAGCCCAATGCAGGGCTCGATCCCAGGACCCTGAGATCATGACCTGAGCTGAAGGCAGACACTTAATGACTGAGCCACCCAGGCGCCCCTGCCCTTATTTTCATTATATGTTATAAAGTATTTAAGCATTTCTGAAAATAGAAAATAACACAGAAAATCAATATTAAATTATTTGGGCTTATATGGGTTTTAAATTCCTGGCTTAAGGGATCTATGGAAAGAGCTAACTTAGACATTTTTTATCTTGATCTGTATGGCTAGTTGGAATTGACATGCTTTTTACACAAGATTTTTTGAAATACTCATAGGTGACTTTTCTCAATGCCTGTTTGATATTTTGCTAAGTGAGAGTTAACACACATCTTTGTAATGCTGTCTAAACTATAATTTTTTTCTTAAGTCTATAAAAGACTGAATAGGAGCATTTTAAATTGCCTAAAATTCTTATTGCATTTACAAACAAGGAGACAGAGAAAAGCACTGCTGAGAAGGCAGACCTTCTGCAAAGGGTTTTGGCTTAGTGAGTTAAAAAGAACTATAAGAATACATAAAAATGGTTCAGAATATTTTTAGTAGTTGGGTTTATTTCTTATACAATCATCATTTAATTTGTGAAAAACAATAGAACAATCTTGATGTTTCACTCTTTTTTAACCAAGAAAATCTTAAATTATATTATTAAAAAATTAGATTACTCTAGAACATAAATAGCATTGAAAACTACGTTTCTCCAATCTTCTTTCCTCTTAAACCTGACAAATAAACTTTGAAGATAGGTCTTCATTTAGAAGGAAGGATTGTATATGCCACAGAATCATAGATGAGGAAAGAACATATGCTATGGGTAGAGCATATCACATTAGGGAGGAGTAATAGATGAGACTTGGAAGGAGAGCTGAGCCGAGCTGGAAAGTACCTTGGCTATCACTGTTAATATGGGTATAGTGCAGGAAATACACTGCTTTAGGTGTTTTAGATTATTTTCCCAAGAACACACAACTAATAGTTAACAGAATTGAGATTTGAATGTAGGCAGGCTTGTCTCCAGAGTTTGTGCTCTTAATCACTATGTTATAGATAAATGTATGGATAATAGTTTCTTTGAATAAAGTACAAGCTAAGGATCAGGAAGCAAGTGATGATTGCGTAGGGTGGCATTCATTATAGGTGTTTGGGAGGAAGTAAACTTTGGATTGATACTTGAAGTATGTTATTTTCATGATGAGCAGAGAGGAAGCACAAGGTAGCCGAAAGAAGAGTAAATACCTCATTTGATTCTTTGTCTTAAAGTAATTTTGCATTTTCTCTCTTTTTTACTACCCTCCCCTGCCCTTCATTCCCTTCCTCTTCCTCCTCCTCCTTCTCTGTCTCTATTTTTTTCTCTTTCTCTTTCATTTGTATCTCATTTGTGTCTCTATTTCTATCGCTCTCTTATCAGGGGATTGGAATAGAGAGATAGGAATTCAAGTCACAAAGCCATTATAACTTTTTTATAGTTTAAAATAAGAAACAGTTGTTTCTAAGGTATATTTTGCAGTTAATAGACAAATAGAAACATAATGTATTTCTAGATCATATTTACAAACTACAAATGTTTGGGATCTTATTTCTCTTTAGAGCTCTCAATATGGTGTTTTTATAACACATTGTGGATCTGCATTACAGTTACACTAATGAAGAACTCCATCACCATATCTACTTATTACACCCAATTATAAAACCTGAGCTGCTTGGCTAAGGTATTCATTAACCTTTTCAGAGCTTATTATAAGAAATCTAATCACACAGAGGTTGTAGACTGCATTCTGAAAATGAGTCTAGTTGTCATGTACAGTAAATTTTTAATACCCAAATTCTCTGTGAATTGGGCAGTTTCCTGAAATAGAATGAGGAGACTCTATTTAATCAGCTTAAAAGTATGAAATTTGAATTCATTTGCACTGTAAAAATAATGACTATATTTGAGATAAATGCGGAAAGAACATTTTACTTTTTATTCTAATTAAAGTTCTTGCATTTATTAATTTTATTCCTCTTTATATGCTTTAAGGCTTATAAATTCTGATTGAAATTATAAATTCAGTAATAAACATTGCCAATTTGTGTCTCCCATTCCAACATTCTCTTAAAATACTGAAAGAAAATTAAGTATTTTGTTTTTAATAAACACACTTAGCTTCAGTTTCACATTACTTCTATAGTGTAGAATGCAGACCAACCTTGTTTATATACCATATGTGGAGTACCGTTAATTCAAATTATTTGTTCTTAAATTGTTAATATTGCTTGAATTAACACTACTACACTATATATAAAATTCTATGTATAAGAGTGATTTAAAAATCATAGTTAATTTCAGTCTTCAAACTGCTTACCTTTTCCATTACATTTGGCATTGTTAGTAAGTTCCAACTTCTAAAATGTTTATTTTCCCTTGTTTCTCCTTTTTCTCCTATCTCTTTGAACATCTTTTATCTGTTTTTGTCAGTTACCCTTTTACTTAATTCTGGGCTTCCCTGTGGCTCTATGCATGTCTATTTTTTTCTTTTTTTATTATTTTTTTTATTAACATATAATGTATTATTTGTTTCAGGGGTACAGGTCTGTGATTCATCAGTCTTACACAATTCACAGTGCTTACCATAGCACACACCCTCCCCAATGTCCATCACCCAGCCACCCCATCCCTCCCACCCTCCTCCACTCTATTTTTATATTCTTATTCTGACAATCCTTTCTAGAAAATATAATTTCTTCTTGTTCTCAATTTTTATCTATATGCTAACCAAACTTAATTTTTCTTTTAACCACTTATTCATTTATTTAAAAAATATTTTTGAGCACCTACTATGTGTTAACTATTTTGATATGCATTGGATTAAGCATAATCCTTGTCTTCTAGGAACTTATAGACTAATGAGGGACTTAGGAAAATAGATGTGGAGTTTTTAGTCCAAGGTAAAGGCTTTGGTAAGTACTTTTGTGGTTGCATCAGAATATATAGGAATGGGGTATTAAGATATAAGACAAAGTTCTTTTTAAACATGTGAAGAAATATCTGCAGTCAGAGTTTACTTTATTAAAATAATATTTAACCTGTATTATATTTACATCCAAATATTTTGTGATAGTGACTGAAATGCCTTAATATTAGTAATATCATTATTCATTTTAACAGCCTCTTCTGAAAACTAAATTCAATAGTGCCTTATTAATGTATTCTCAGGATATTCAATGTAGACATATGAAAGTTGTGACAAAGTTCTTAAAAATGACAGACATTAGCATAGAGATATAGACATTGATTATAAGAGTGAAAGTTGTCTTACTGTTAAGCATTTTAAAAATATGAGTTGGTGATAGACCTAACGTTTACTTATCTACTTAGCTCTTCACCAATATTCTCATTTTACCTATTACAACTAATTTCATCATGAAATATTCTGAGAATTATTTCCAATGTAGAGATGCAGATTCAGGTTTAAGAATTTTTTGAATCAAGTGTTGGCATAGGAAAGACCACTAATATGATCTTGCTGTAAAATACATTATTAAATGCCTGAAGCTATTGGCAAAGAGTTCTAAAGGCCAATATGTGAAGGGCAGATGCAAATACCTGCACATTTAAATATTCCCATTTCTTAATGGCAGTGCAAGGGAAGTTAAAAGTCAGTCATCAAATGATGCGGTGAATCATATCAGCAGTTTCTTGTATAAGTGACATGGAAATTGGAGTAGATGGAAATGTGGATAATTTATGAATTTAGTGCCACCTGTAAATGCAGTCATGATTTTTGCAATTATATTCTATTTCACTTTTAGTTGACTAATGCAAAGATACAGATAATGAAAAGATTTCTTGTTAAAAGTGGAAGAGCAAGCTTTTCTTTAAAACATCAAGGAAACTACGTGCTAAAGTACTATCAATTGAGTTTTTAGCCCTGGACATTAATAAATGCTCCTGGAGTAAATTTCTCTTATTATAAGATTGAAAGAAAGAAAATGCTGTTGAGAAGCACAGTGGTCAAGAAGACAGACTCAGAAGCTAGACTGTATTGTTTCAAACTTCAGTTCTACCAATTATTGGCTCTGTTCTCTTGAGCAAATTATTTAACCTTTTAATGGTTCAATGTAGTCATTTATAAAATAAGGATGATAATTAAAATACCTAACTCCTAAGGTTGTTGTGAGGATTAAAGAAGATTAATAAAGGTAAAGCACTTACAACACTACTTGGTATGTTTTTGCTACCGTATTTTTAAGACCAGTACAAAATAATGCAAAATGTTAAAAAATGTAATGCTTTTAATTTATGTGAAAGTAATTTAGAAACTATAAGCATAATAAAATTAAAGTTTTAATTTATATATTTCAATAGTTATGTATTTAAAAAGACTTCCAGTTTAAGATAATGGAGTGCTTGAGACATCTAAATAATTCACCAATGATACAAATGCTATCTCATGAAAACGCAACTCTCAATGAAAGCATGTTCTTAAACATCCCCTGGTAAAATTTATGAACAGAGAGGACAAAAGGGAAAAATAGAAAGTGACACAACTTCCAGAGTTAAAAAAAAAAAAAAGTTTTTTCTAGAGGCTGAAGGTCACCTGGGATCAGACATCTCATAAGCAGCAGTTGAAGACAACTTTAACCCATTTATAGAGTTCTAAAGGGGAAAAAGATTGCCTATCTAGAAACCTTTACTACACACCATTTGATCATTCTACTAGAAGGGCAAAATACTGGGGAGATGGGGTAACCAGGTGATGGGCATTAAGGGCATTAAGGAGGGCACGTGATGTGATGAGCACTGGGTGTTATATGTAACTAATGAATCATTGAACATTATATCAAAAACTAATGTACTATATGTTGGCTAATTGAATTTATATAAAAAATTAAGATAAAAAGATAGTTATTGACTTAAAATAGTACTAATATAAGAATTAAAACAGCTAATATTTATTGAACACTTACTATGTGAAACTCATTAATCTGAATATAAGAATTTTGGTCCCATGTGTAAATGCAGCCATGCATTTTTTATATATATATAAAAGATAAAACTCTGTTTACCTGTCAGCCAGTTAAGTGGCCAACTGGCCAACTCTTGATTTCAGCTCAGTTCATGATCTCAGGGTCATGGGATCAAGCCCCGCATTGGGCTCCCTGCTCATCGGGGAGTCTGCTTGAGGATTCTCTCTCTCCCTCCCTCTCCCTCTGTCCATCCCCTTACTTGCTCTCTCTCTCTCTCTAAAATACAGAGTTTTACAGAGTTTTAAAAAAAACTCTGTTTGCCTATATATAAATATATATATATTATAATTGAATCCTTTATTTTATAGATGAGGAAACTGAGAAAACTGAAGCACAAGGTCACACAGCTAGAGAATGACTTAGTGGGGATCCAAACTCAAGTAACTTGGATTCAGAGTAGAAAAATAGCCTCTCCAAAATACACTGGAAATTTATTTACAATAAAATAATAAAGAGGGGCAACTGGGTGGCTCAGTCAGTTAAGCGGCTACCTTCAGCTCAGGTCATGATCCCAGGGTCCTGGGATCTAGCCCCACATCGGGCTCCTTGCTCAGCAGAGAGCCTGCTTCTCCCTCTCCCTCTGCCTGCCTGCCACTCCCCCTGCTTGTGCTCTCTCTCTCATTATCTCTCTATGTCAAATAAATAAATAAAATTTTTAATAATAATAATAATAATAATAAAGAATGGGAAGATGGGAAGAAGATGGACAAAGGGTAAAATGGTTTAAACTTCCACTAAGCTATTTAAACCAATTCTTCTTTCTATAACTCCCAACTTTCTGGTGGTTGTCCATAAGAACCCATTATCTCGGGGCGCCTGGGTGGCTCAGTCGTTAAGCGTCTGCCTTCGGCTCAGGTCATGATCCCAGGGTCCTGGGATCGAGCCCCGCATCGGGCTCCCTGCTCAGCGGGAAGCCTGCTTCTCCCTCTCCCGCTCCCCCTGCTTGTGTTCCCTCTCTCACTGTGTCTCTCTCTGTCAAATAAATAAATAGAATCTTTAAAAAAAAAAAAAGAACCCATTATCTCACCACATTAAAAGAAGATAACCTATGTATAGCTTCCATAGCTTTACTTCAGCCTCATTGACTCTCAGTTCATAGTATGTGACACTGACTGGGAGAACTCTTTTCTTGAAGTAAAGTAAAACCTAAATTCATCATCCTCGGAGTTATGTTTATGGGAAGGTTACACAGACACACACACACACACACACACACACACACACACATTTATCACTCCAGTGGTAGAAGTCACTGACTTTCTGTGAGGTCATATAATTGATAACTGTGAGTAAACTCATATATAAAATCCTTGCATAGTGTTTGCAAGTATGACCCAGACAAGGAAAAGTTCCTTTTAAGGTAATTTTTATATTTTGGCCCCAAAAGCTACACATATATTTACAAAGATAGAATTCAATCTCATATACCAAAGACCTGAATTCCGAAGTCCCAAGAAGAGATGGTGAAATGTCAATGGAGAGAATGGGAGAACCTTTTATTTCTGTCCCAATTTTTGGTCCTTATTTTATTTTCACATAATATTGGTAAAATCAGTTCCAGCTTCTGAAGCAAGTATAGTACTGGGAAATAGGCTTCATGTTTGTACTGTTTTGTTTTGGTAAGATATATTTGGCTTGTCGGCACTTTCTCATCAACAACCTTCTCATCATATATCTTACAGTCTATTATACAAGTCAGCGATTATCAGCAAAAATAAAAACAATAAGGGAATTGAGGACAATGGTAAGGGTATTGTTGGAATGATTGGCTTTGTGCTATGTCATGGGTGTGAAGCAACTTAAATCTAGGAGATCATTAAAGTAGAATGATGAGGATTTGTATATTACAATGTGTTTGAAGAAAAAGTTTGCTAAGAGTGAGGAAGTTGAAATGAGGTGATCACCAGACAAGGTTATCACAGCTATGTATCTAGGTCCCAGTAAAGTTCTGTACCTAGGAATTATTCAATAAATATCTGTTGAATGAATAAGTGAATAATGTTGTGTATCTGGATCATCAATATTGACCTTAATGTAATTAGGGTGTTGGTTGAAGTTGAGGTGGAGGATTATGCACTATTCTGTTTTTTTCTTCTTTTCTTTTGTTTACTCAAGATTTCACTTTGCAGTGCAAATGAAATATTTTGGTGAATAGGATCCATCTCAAAATTCTCAAACCACCCCCATAACTTTAATAATTACTCAGTGCATTATCATTATCACATCTGAGTTTAGATGCAGCAAATCACAAAGCATCAATCTATAGCAGCAATTATAATCAAGACAGTCAATGAGTTTTAAAGATTCAGTAAATTATTACTCAGGTTTCTTTATAATGAATAAGTCCATTATATTCTTTTTAAGCAGGTATGATTTTGTAGAGGACAAAAATTATCCATTAACTTTCCTGGCACAGTGTTCTGATACAGTGAATATTTAAATTTTTTATCTATTGCTAACAAGTGCTGGAATAGTACACCATCAATAATTGCTCTAAGTTGTTATTAAACATGAAAAGATTCCATCTGAACTGTGAGATCAAAGATACAGTTTGAAAAACACATTTCCTGATAGTAGAAAAGGAGTGGAAATAAAAGAATAGCATCTGAGGAAACTACTGCAAACTCACCTCTAGGCTGCAGAATCCACCTGAAAAATATAGTCTCACCATGCTTCCTCAACATGATGTCCAAACTAAGAAAAGAGAATTATGCTAGTTCTATAATAACATGATTTTCACATTCTGGACTTTTAAAAAATTCTCAATTGTCTGGAATATGGCCTAAAGTAACTTATTCAAAAAGTCTAAATGGGTAGTATATTTTTCTGAATCCTCCTATATCTGAAAATTTACTTCTATTGTCTTTACACATGGAAGTCATCATGGCTGAATATAAGAGACACGTCAAATCCTTTTTCTACCAGAGCTCTTTAGATGTCATTATATTGTCTTCAGGACCATGATATTACAGATAAATATGGGGCCAGCTCTCTTTTTAAGATTATCTTTATTATTTTCCCCTTCCCAGATGCCCGCAGCACTTTAAAATTACCTTTATAATGTAAGTATTTAACCAGAATATATTTAGATGTGGGTTTGTTTTCATTACTTTTGTCCGGAAGTTAGTATGGGTTTCTTTTCATTATTTTTGTCTGGAAGTTAGGAAGACCTCTCAAAGTGCATACACGGGTACTTCTTCAACTCAGGAAAGTTGTCTTCCACTATATTTTTTATTATAATTTCTGTTACATTTGTTCCTTAGATATATCAATTATCCACAGGTTTGATCTCTAGTTTTTTTACATAGACACAATTTTCCTTCTCATTTTCACCCTTTTCCTTTCCTTAAGACTCTAGTAAAACTTCCTAAATTTTTATTCCACATTATTAATTTGATATTCTACAGTATATTTCTTCTTCTTAGGAATTCCAATATGCATTTTAAATTTCCTGATATTCTATTGCATTTTCAGTTTTTTGAAATCCTTCTTTATCTTGTCCATCTCCCTTTTCACCTATTTTTGTTGCCTGTTTATCTCAGAATGTTGTCCATATGATTGTGTTTTTGTATCTCCAGGGCGTGTTTTTCCCCCACTATGTTTAGTGTGTCAAGAGTTATAAGATTTTCTTCTGGATCTTGGAGGGACTCATTTGCTGTGATATTCTTTTGAATTTTATGTTCCATTTCCCCAGTCTTCTGTGACTTTTTTCATAGCCCATGTGCTCAGTTTTTTCTCTTTACTCATTTTCAAATGAGGCAAGTTCTCTTCAGACAAAATATTTGGCAACAGAACCAATGAATTGTTCGCCTTTGGTCCCAGTCTTTGCAAACTCAAAGAATGGTTGAGTAGCTTTTCTGGTCCATAGTTAGAGAAGTTAATGTCTGCATATTTTAGTCTTATTTTCAGGTTTTTAGCTGCCAGATACTTAACATGGTTTTGCTTTAATTCAATAATTTTTTCCACATCCAACCATGTTCCATAATGTACTCTGAAAATTTATAATTTCCAGGCCCTAGCTATAGTGGTTTATTTGTGGGCCTTACATGTTCCCAGAAGAAAGTATGCTACTACCAATTGCCTGTCCAGTCGTATTTCTGAGTGGCTATCTTTCAATGAACATAAAAAGATGGATAGAATATAAAGTAACACCATCACAGTAGAGATATGGTTCCCTAAAGTTCTGGTTAGTATATATCCTGGAACTCTGAGCCATGGGCCACAGTGTAGAATTACATAACCTCATCTATAACACTCCTGCCCATCTTACTTTCATGAGGCAAACTTTTGCTACTTTCTTTTTTTTTTTTTTTAATTTTATTATGTTATATTAGTCACCATAAAATACATCATTGGTTTTGGATGTGGTGATCCATGATCCATTGTTTTCATATAACACCCAGTGCTCCATGCAGTACGTGCCCTCCTTAATACCCATCACTGGGCTAACCAATCCCCCCTCCCCCCTCCCCTCTAAAACCCTGTTTGTTTCTCAGAGTCCATAGTCTCTCATGGTTCATCTCTCCTTCCAATTCCCCCCCCCCATTTTTCCCTTCCTTCTCCTAATGTCCTCCATGTTATTCCTTATGTTCCACAAATAAGTGAAACCATATGATAATTGACTTTCTCTGCTTGACTTATTTCACTTAGCATAATCTCCTCCAGTCCCATCCATGTTGATGTAAAAGTTCGGTATTCATCTTTTTTGATGTCTGAGTAATATTCCATTGTGTATATGGACCACATCTTCTTTATCCATTCATCTGTTGAAGGGCATCTCGGCTCTTTCCACAGTTTGGCTATAGCAGATATTGCAGCTATGAACATTGGGGTGAATATGGCCCTTCTTTTCACTACATCTGTGTCTTTGGGGTAAATACCCAGGAGTGCACTTGCTGGGTCATAGGGTAGCTCTATTTTTAAATTTTTGAGGAACCTCCACACTGTTTTCCAAAGTGGCTATACCAACTTGCATTCCCATCAACAGTGTAGGAGGGTTCCCCTCTCTCCACAACCTCTCCAACACTTGTTTCTTTACCTGTCCATTTTGCCATTCTAACTGCTGTAAGGTGGTATCTCAGAGTGGTTTTGATTTGGATTTCCCTGGTGGCTAATGATGATGAACATTTTTTCATGTGTCTGTTAGCCATTTGTATGTCTTCTTCAGAGAAGTGTCTTTTCATACCTTCTGCCCACTTGTTGACTTGATTATTTGTTTTTTGGGTGTTGAGTTTGAGAAGTTCTTTATAGATCTTGGATACCAGCCTTTTATCTGTAGTGTCATTTGCAAATATCTTCTCCCATTCTGTGCGTTGCCTCTTTGTTTTGTTAACTGTTTCCTTTGCTGTGCAGAAGCTTTTTATCTTGATGAAGTCCCAAAAGTTCATTTTTGCTTTTGTCTCACTAGCTTTTGGAGATGTATCTTGAAAGAAGTTGCTGTGGCCGATGTCAAAGAGGTTACTGTCTATGTTCTTTTCTAGGATTTTGATGGATTCCTGTCTCACATTGAGGTCTTTCATCCACTTTGAGTTTATCTTTGTGAATGGTGTTAGAGAATGGTCGAGTTTCATTCTTGTGCATGTGCATGTGGCTGTGCAATTTTCCCAGCACCATTTATTGAAGAGACTGTCTTTTTTCCATTGCATGTTTTTTCCTGCTTTGTCAAAGATTATTTGACCATAGAGTTGAGGGTCCAGGTCTGGGTTCTCTCTTCTGTTCCATTGGTCTGTATGTCTGTTTTTGTGCCAGTACCATGCTGTCTCGGTGATCACAGCTTTGTAATATAGCTTGAAATCGGGCAACGTGATGCCCCCAGCTTTGTTTTTCTTTTTCAACATCTCCTTGGCGATTCGGGGTCTTTTCTGTTCCATACAAATTTTAGGATTGTTTGTTCCAGCACTTTGAAAAATGTCATTGGAATTTTGATCAGGATGGCATTGAAGGTATAGATTGCTCTGGGTAGCATAGACATTTTAACAATGTTTATTCTTCCAATCCATGAGCATGGAATATTTTTCCATCTTTTTGTGTCTTCTTCAATTTCTTTCATGAGTGTTTTGTAGTTCCTAGAGTATAGATCCTTTACCTCTTTGGTTAGGTTTATTCCGAGGTATCTTATGGTTTTTGGTGCTATTGTAAATGGAATCGTTTCTCTAATTTCTCTTTCTACAGTTGCATTGTTAGTGTATAAGAAAGCAACTGATTTCTGTGCATTGATTTTGTATCCTGCCACATTACTGAATTGCTGTATGAGTTCTAGTAATTTGGGGGTGGAGTCTTTTGGGTTTTCCACATAAGGTATCATGTCATCTGCAAAAAGAGAGAGTTTGAATTCTTCTTTTCCAATTTGAATATCTTTTATTTCTTTTTGTTCTCTGATTGCTGTGGCTAGGACTTCTAGTACTATGTTGAACAATAGTGGAGAGAGTGGGTATCCTTGACGTGTTCCTGATCTTAAGGGAAAGGCTCTCAGCTTTTCCTCATTGAGGATGATATTCACTGTGGGTTTTTCATAGATGCATTTTATGAACTTGAGGAATAGTCCCTCTATCCCTGTACTCTGGAGAGTTTTAATCGGGAAAGGATGTTGTATTTTGTCAAATGCTTTTTCTGCATCAATTGAGAGGACCATATCGTTCTTCTCCCTCCTCTTATTAATGTGTTCTATCACATTGATTGATTTGCGAATGTTGAACCACCCCTGCATCCCGGGGATATATCCCACTTGGTATGGTGGATGATCCTTTTAATGTATTGTTAGATCCTATTAGCTAGGATTTTGTTGAGGATTTTGGAATCCATATTCATCAGGGATATCAGTCTGAAATTCTCCTTTTTGATGGGATCTTTGCTTGGTTTGGGGATTAAGGTAATGCTGGCCTCATAGAATGAGTTTGGAAGTTTTCCTTCTGGTTCTATTTTTTGAAACAGCTTCAGTAGAATAGGTATTATTTCTTCTTTGAATGTTTGGTAGAATTCCCCAGGGAATCCATCAGGCCCTGGACTCTTGTTTTTTGGGAGGTTTTGGATCACTGCTTCAATCTTGTTACTGGTTCTTGGCCTATTCAGGTTGTCAATTTCTTCCTGTTTCAGTCTTGGCAGCTTATAGGATTCCAGGAAGGCCTCCATTTCATCCAGATTGCTCAGTTTATTGGCATATAGCTGTTGATAATAATTTCCAATAATTGTTTCTATTTCCTTGGTGTTAGTCGTGATCTCTCCCCTTTCATTCATCATTTTATTAATTTGGGTCCTTTCTCTTTTCTTTTGGATAAATCTGGCCAGTGGTTTATCGATCTTATTAATTCTTTCAAAGAACCAATTTCTAGTTTCGTTGATCTCATCTACTGTGTTTCTGGTTTCTAATTCATTGATTTCTGCTCTAATTTTAATTATTTCTCTTCTAATGTGTGGCTTAGGCGTCGTTTGTTGCTTTTTCTCTAGTTCTTTAAGGTGTAGAGTTAGTTGGTGAATTCGGGATTTTTCTATTTTTTTGAGTGAGGCTTGGATGGCTATGTATTTCCCCCTTAGGACTGCCTTTGCAGTATCCCATAGGTTTTGGACCGATGTTTTCATTCTCATTGATTTCCATGAATTGTTTAAGTTCTTCTTTGATTTCTTGGTTGACCCAAACATTCTTGAGCAGAGTGGTCTTTAGTTTCCAAGTGTTTGAATTTCTGCCAAATTTTTTCTTGTGATTGAGTTCCAGTTTTAGAGCATTGTGGTCTGAGAATATGCAGGGAATAATCTCAATCTTTTGGTATCGGTTGAGACCTGATTTGTGACCCAGTATATGGTCTATTCTGGAGAAAGTTTCATGTGTGCTTGAGAAGAATGAGTATTCTGTTGTTTTAGGGTGGAATGTTCTGTAAATATCTATGAGGTCCATCTGGTCCAATGTATCATTCGAAGCTCTTGTTTCCTTGTTGATTTTCTGCTTAGATGATCTGTCCATTGCTGAGAGTGGAGTATTGAGGTCTCCTACAATTAACGTATTGTTATCAATATGACTCTTTATTTTGGTTAACAGTTGGCTTATGTAGATAGCTGCTCCCATGTTGGGGACATAGATATTTACAATTGTTAGACCTTCTTGTTGGATAGACCCTTTAAGAATGATATAGTGTCCTTCTGTGTCTCTTATTACAGACTTTAGTTTAAAATCTAATTTGTCTGATATAAGAATTGCTACCCCAGCTTTCTTTTGAGGTCCACTGGCATGGAAGATGGATCTCCATCCCTTCACTTTCAGTCTGGATGTATCTTTAGGTTCAAAATGAGTCTCTTGTAGGCAGCATATGGATGGGTCCTGTCTTTTTATCCAATCTGCAACCTTGTGGCATTTTATGGGAGCGTTTAGGCCATTCACGTTGAGAGTGATTATTGAAAGATATGAATTAATTGTCATCATGTTGCCTGTGAAGATGTTGTTTTTATAGATTGTCCCTGTAAATTTCTGTTGTAGATCACTCTTGGGGTCTTTCTCCTTTTATAGAACCCCCCCTTAATATTTCTTGCAGGGCCGGCTTAGTGGTCACATATTCTTTCAACTTCTGCTGGTCGTGGAAGCTCTGCATCTCTCCATGCATTCTAAATGAAAGCCTTGCCGGATAAAGTATTCTTGGCTGCATATTCTTCTCATTTAGTACCCTGAATATGTCTTGCCAGGCCTTTCTGGCTTGACAGGTCTCTGTGGATAGGTCTGACATTATTCTGATGTTCCTCCCTCTGTACATAAGGAATCTCTTCCCCCTAACTGCCCTTAAGATGGTTTCCTTGGTTCTAAGATTTGTACGTTTTACTATTACATACCGTGGTGTTGCCTGTTTTCCTTGATCTTAGGAGGGGTCCTCTCTGCCTCTAGGACTCGAATGTTTGTTTCATTCCCCAGATTAGGGAAGTTCTCAGCTACGATTTGCTCAAATACATCTTCTAGTCCTCTCTCTCTCTCCACTCCCTCCAGGATTCCAATAATTCTGACATTGGAATGCTTCATGGTGTCACTTATTTCTCTGATTCTATTTTCATGGATTCTGAGTTGTTTTTCCCTGGCTGCCTTTTTTCCCTTTTTATCTATTATATTGTCTTTCAGGTCGCTTATTCTCTCTTCTGCCTCAGTTACCCTAGCTGTTAGATTATCTAGATTGGATTGGATCTCATTGATAGCATTTTTAAGTTCTGCCAATTCACCTTTTATTTCTGCCCTTAGAGACTCTATGTTGCCATTAATTGATTTCTCCGTTCTAGCCATTTTCTTCACAATTGCTAGCCTGAATTCCATCTCCGACATCTTGGTTATATCTGGATCCATTTGTAAATCTGCAGCATAAGTCGTAATCTCTGAGTCTTTTCTATTTTGAGGGCTCCTCTTCCTAGTCATTCTGTTGATGGGTGTTTGAGGGAATGTATAGAGTCCAAATTATTGACCAGAACCCAAGCAAGATGCACCTGTTTTCTTGGGACCTTAGGGTTGCTGGCCTCTTGTTTTCCCAGCCTGTCTTCTGGGGGAGGGGCCTCCCGTGCTGTTACTCAGGCAACCGTGTTTGGGCGGAGTTGCCCTGCGCCCCTGTGGTGGGGGATGGGCTCAGTGGGAATCAGTTTTGGGGACTTTTGTTCTCTGGCGGCTTTCCCTGGCGGCTTTCCGCGTCTCTTCCGTGAGTCAGAGCAGAAGAGACCGTTTCCAACCCTCTGCCTCAGAGCAGAGAGATCACAGTCTGTTCTTCTGTGAGCTCTCCAGGCCACACCGTCTCCGTTTCTGTCCTTGCTGCTATAAACTGCAGCGTCCTGGATTGTGCGCCCCTCCATAGCGCTCCCAGTCCTGTCTCCAGGTTGGAGCATGTCTGTGCCCTTTGTGCTTCTAAAACCACCAGTCGCTCCCAGTTCACGCGCGCGACCCCGGCGCTCCAGGTTTCCGTCCCCGGGGCTGCCCTAAAGTCCTTTCCCCGCCGCTACCGGTCTGCGAGTCTGTGCTCTGTCCACAGCGTGCGAGGCTGTCGCTCACAGGCGGTGTAGGATCCCCACAGCCAGGCACCCTCCCGCTGCCGTTAATCCTCCAATATCTGCCCGCAGAATCATGGCTCCCTGCTTCATACCTCAAAACTAACCGCCTGCGATATTCTGTTTGTAGAGATCCAGATCTTCTTACATCTCAGGCTGGTTTTGTGGGTGCTCAGAGTGGTCTGGAAGATATCCAGCTCAATTCCGGGGACCAGTTGGCATAGGGTCCCCTACTACTCCACCATCTTTCCGCTAGTTTCTTAGTCTGGTCACATTGGCCCAGACACTGGCCTTTGCTTTTTTTGTTTGTTTGTTTTTATCTTTTGCTCTGTGTGTGTTCTCATCATTTTCTGTGGATTCATGATATTTTCACAGAAAGTTGGGAAAGACTTCATCAAGGGCTAAAAGCTATATATATTTTAAGCCAGAAATTGCCAATCAATTATTCAATATAGCACATGTTACAGATTGATAAAAGAGTGTGACAGAATTGATGCAAATTAATCATCACTACTGGGGAAAACATCTCAATGCTCTATCATTAGTTGTTAAATAGTTTCATCATCTTTTTAGATTGATGGAATATCACACATATAAAAATATTACCTTGATTTGAGTAGTCTCAGAGCAAAATTCTAGCTTAGAAAATCCACTTACTACCATTGTTTCAAGTGGTGTGAATATTTCATTTTCCTAACATAAAATATAAACTGTATAATTGCAATTAATTCGCTTAACTTATGAAGGCTATAGTAAGGTTTAAAGTATAACCTTATAGTATTAATAAGCAGTTTATAAATTCATACTTGACCATGACAACTGAAAAGTGTTACCGAGTACATTAAAAATAAGCTCCCTGCATCACACATAAGAGTTTGATTAACCAAAATCCTCAAACACTCTCTGCTTACATTAACTGCCTTTTCCATACCATACCTAGAAAAGAATATCACTTTACCATCTTTCATATTCCTCATATTCACCATATCATCTGCTAAATCCAAGTTGGCATCATCATCAGAAGGGAGTAGACTCCTTCAGTGCCTTTCTTGTGCTTTCTGTTAGTAGCCAAAAGCTCTTTTGCTTTGCCCAAATTGTCAAGTCCATCTGCCAGTAACCTCTCCAGCTTATTATGCCATCTGCCAGGCACTGACCTATCACTCCCCTTGGTCCAGATGCCACATTTTATGTGTCTGGCATCTTAAAATATTCCCTACTGTTTCAAATTCTTCCAGAATATAGAGAAATGACTTAACCTGACAGTTGAAATCTAGCTACAGCTGGAGCAAAAAGAACTGGTATTTTACCTTGTGAAGCATTCCAACTATTTGATGCAATAAGTATTTTCTCAAAATAGCAGTGGAGTGTTTCACTGTAGAATAAGATGGTTGGGATTTTTTTCTAGGAAATACTGACTGAATGAGAGGCAAATATTCATGTATAGCCAGTGACTTTCCTGGGTAAACATGAGAGCAATTTTGAAAGGGGTATATGTTTAAAAGTTTTAAGTTAAATTTATCCTTCTAAAATACAGCAGTAACATTACTGGGAAACATCACAGAGTAGAAAAGGAAACACAGATTTTATGGTAGGAGGGCAATGATGGAATCTCAGCTCTCCCTTACTAGTTCTAGGTTCTGGGGCAATGTGTTTAACCTTTCTGAGTTTTAGTTTATTCATCTGCAAAATGGGAACAGAACCTTACCTCATAAGATTGCTGCCAGAATTAACTAAAGCTGTGTACCCTAATATGTTAATTTAGTACACTTAAAGTCACTCAGTTACTAGTTGGTTGGTTTTTAGAGAGGCTCAACACTAAAAAAAAGTTATTGCCCTTACTTAAGTGACTAGTTCCTGGAGAGTAACTTAGATGCTGCAGAAAGAGCCCCCTACACTAAAAATGAGCTTCCCTTTATTTCTCATATTGAATTCTGGTATTTCAGTGGAGGTTAGGCAATAATGTACAATGATATCCCACCACCATAAAACCCTCTATATATTGACAGAAGTCTATTTTGTGGATATTGGCATTTCTAGCTCAATTTAAAATTTGCATTCCTTCATTTCTGATGGGTGAGGTATTAAAGAACCACTAAATGGAATGAGAGATCATTGATAGCTGTATCAAAGATAGCAGCAGAAAATTTTCAAATCAACACACACACACACATTTTAAAATGAGAAAGTATACCAGAACATTATTTTGAAATACCCACTTATTAAAAAATGGTATTTGTTATCTAAATATCATGAAAAGCAATTCAGTGAAGCTATGATGATCAAACTGTCATCCTGTTATACCAGCATTCACTGAATAAAAAATAAAGAAGCATAAATCAGCTACCATGAAACTCATTGAGATGAAAAACATGTACAAGTTTTTGTTTGTATGTTGCAGCAGAGGACCATTCTCCTGATGTGTAAAATGGCAATTGTGGTATTTTTATAAAACCATTAGGCAAATAATGACATATTTTAATAAATTCCATACTAAACACTCTTCAGCACAAGTAAAATGAATATACATGTCTAAGACCTACACAAAAACTTATACATCTACATATCCATGGACAGAATTGCACTACTTTTTAAGGTTTTTAAATTTTTCCCTTTATCCATTCATCTGTTGAAGGGCATCTTGGCTCTTTCCACAGTTTGGCTATTGCAAACATTGCTGCTATGAACATCAGGGTGCATATGGTCCTTCTATTCACTACATCTTTGTCTTTCAGGTAAATACCCAGTAGATGCCCTTCAATAGACGAATGGATAAAGAAGATGTGGTCCATATATAAAATGGAATATTAGTCAGCCATCAGAAAGGATGAATACCCAACTTTTATATCAACATGGATGGGACTGGAGGCGATCATGCTAAGTGAAATAAGTCAAGCAAAGAAAGTCAATTATCATATGGTTTCACTTATTTGTGGAACATAAGGAATAGCATGGAGGACATTAGGAGAAGGAAGGGAAAAATGAAGGGGGGGAAATCGGAGGGGGAGAAGAACCATGAGAGACTATAGACTCCGAGAAACAAACTGAGGGTTTTAGAGGGGAGGGGGGTGGGTGGATGGGTTAGCCTGGTGATGGATATTAAGGAGGGCACATACTGCATGGAGCACTTCGTGTTATACGACAACAATGAATCATGGATCACTACATCAAAAACTAATGATGTAGGGTGCCTGGGTGGCTCAGTTGGTTAAGCGACTGCCTTCGGCTCAGGTCATGATCCTGGAGTCCCTGGATTGAGTCCCGCATCGGGCTCCCTGCTCAGCAGGGAGTCTGCTTCTCCCTCTGACCCTCTCCCCTCTCATGTGCTCTCTTCCTCATTCTCTCTCTCAAATAAATAAATAAATAAAATCTTTAAAAAAAAAAACTAATGATGTATTGTATGGTGACTAACATAACAAAATAAAATAAAATTAAATTAAAAAAATAATGCTCAGTAATATTTCAATAAATAAATAAATAAATAAAATTTTCCCTTTTATTTGAGCAAAGAAAATATCTAATGTAACATATGCAGAACAAATAAAGAGTATTCAATTTAAAATGACCAATACCAACAAATATCTCTCACTGCCTTAGGTCCCATCTACTGTAATCAGAACTCTCAAAGATACTACATTGAAGATGATTCCTTAAAAAATAGAAAACATCAGCTTATGAGTACCAGAAATAGAAGAAGAAAATATAGTAAAAAATTAAGGGTAGTATTTTGGATAGGCCTGGCCTACCTGAAATAATATTCGCATGTAGTTAACCCCTATTCTGTATCTCCTTACATAATGCCTGAAAGTTTTTCTTTATTTCCTGAGAATATGAAACACCATTATTAACTATTTAAATCATACTGCTCTTTTAAAATTTCTTAGCTAAAAAAATTTCTTAGCTGAGATCTATTGCACTAAGGGAATTAAAATACTTTTAAAATTAGACTTTTTGAGGGAAGATAGAGTATTGATTAAAACTTTCTTTAATAATACTTTTGTTTTTTAATTACTTTATAATTTAGATACACATATACTTGCATATGAATATTATCTTATATATAACTACATTTT
Source organism: Halichoerus grypus (assembly GCF_964656455.1). Lineage (NCBI taxonomy): Eukaryota > Metazoa > Chordata > Mammalia > Carnivora > Phocidae > Halichoerus > Halichoerus grypus. The sequence continues at coordinate 25,153,357 of NC_135727.1, read as the reverse complement.
GTCTCCCCAGAATGCCTTATTTCTAGTTTGTAGGTACTTTATAACCAATCTATATTCTTTCATTCAAGTGTTTATTAAGCACCTGCTAAATGTCAGGCACTATGCTTGTTGCTAGGTATACAAGACAAAATTCCCATGGTTCCTGTCCTCATGGGACTTGTAGAATTACTGTATCCACATCAAAATTCAAAGAAAAGACAAAACTGTGGTTTAGTGTATGTAACTTTAAGGAAAATTTACATTAGAGTTTTCTGAATAACTGGCCCTAGAATATAGGGCCAATTGGTTTATGATTGACTATGTGTTTAACAACATTCTCTGAGCACTTCATTGGGTTATCATAACTATTTTTATGCAGTCTCTCTCTTTTCATAAACAGAGCCAACATGGATGTACAGATGTAACCGTATAAATAAAGCCCTAAGGGTTTATATTTCTCATTTGTCTTTCTCACTGTCGAGAACGAACCAAATAAAGTATATTTGAGTAGGTAGCTATCTTTGTACCTATCACTCAATATAAATGCAGATGTCACCCCCATTTTAATATTGCATTTCCTGGGTTCTCAAGGACGGAAGGCACCTTGAAGTGTTCTAATTCCATAATATGGAGATATGTTCATTTTTCATGAAAATTCAAAGGCCTTTTTCCCTATCTTTATAATATCTTACAGCTTCATACTTAATAGTGTGAAGCTATTAGTGTGTAGCTTAATAATGAAGCTTCAGGTTAACTACTGGTTTACTGGTATTTTGTTTATTGTTAGCATGTTATATTTCAATATGGGGGAATATACTCAGGAACATAGAGAATGCTGTATTTAAGCTTAACTCTATTAAGAATCTTCTAGACAGTGTCAATTTTAATCTTTCATAGATACTCAAGATTGAGATCATGTTTTAGACAAGTATAAATAATCACAGAATAACTATATAAAAGATTATCTCCAACTACATGTCATAGATTCTTCTTTATTCACTGAACTGTTGTTCAGTTCTCCTTTATAAATTATGTAGTATGATATATAGATTTATGAGAATAGATTGAAGTCTATTATTTATAATTTAAGCATCTTTAATTTTTAATGTAAATATAATTGTGAAACTGATTAAACATTAATTTAAATTATAACACAATTACATAGCAATTACATTAAAAGGTAGATAAAGAAGATATAGAAAATCACTAGTAATTTTTATAGTATGTCTAGACATGAAGCAATATGAAAATATAATCATGATATAATATTGATTTAAAAAGTAAGATAAAACAGAATGTAAAGGGTAAGATTGATATGTAACTGTATTTATACACATAGAAATATATTTCACTGTAAAAAGGATGAAATCATACTGAAATATTAACAGTATTTACCTTTGGATTGTCGGAATATGGATGTTCTTGTTTTCTTCTTCATACATTTCTATATTTTCCAAATATTATAATGTGGTTATGTGTTACTTTATAACTATAAAACATGTCAAACATGACTTGTAAAAAATGATACAATGTTATATAGATTTTATAATGATTCCTCTTAAAAGTGGTTATAATTAAAAATCTTGGTGATTTAAATGATAAGCTATAGTTATCTGGAAAATCCACTTATGTTGAACTACTCAGTGCTCCACAAAGCCAAAATGAGAGACATTTTAAATTCAGAACTAAAGTCCAGATTGCAATATCTGTACTGGTTCTAGTCAAGTAACAAGACTATGGTGTATAGGAACACTCTATAAGCAAAGCATTCCCTTAAATGTTCTGGTCCAAATATAATAGGCTACCAAATGAGACAAAACCTGCAAAAGCACTATGTAAATCAATGAGTGCTATGCAATTGTTAGTTGTTATTAATTATTTTGACATGTCAGTGTTACTTTAAATAAGTCAGCTAAAATTTATTTGAACAAAGCACACTTGTAGAAGAGCATTTTCATGTAGAGTAGCTTTGTACAGCTTGTTTTATGTTTTACCTCACTCTACATTCACATGGTTGGATGTTTCTCATCCCAATTTTAAGAACTTCTTCATAAAGCTTAGAAATTGATTGGAGGAAGGAGGAAACAGACGAGAGAGAACTCATTTCAAATAAATCAGAGCCTATTACTTTGTTAGCACTAAGGCATTTTGCTAGTTTTTTTTTTTAATATTGAAGTACAACATTAGGCTTAAGATATGAATACCTGTAAAAGAATCTTTAAAAATCTACAATATGGTCATGTATGCATCCACAAAAATAGTCCTCCATGATGCTATAGGCTTCAAAACGTGAAACAGATCAAGTTATTAAACTAGACTAACAATCCACTATCTTATTGAGTGATCCTTAGAAAAATATTTTGTAGTTTGCCAAGCCAATAACAACTTTTAGTTCAAAATAGTTGTAGGGGGAGGAGCAAGATGGCGGAGGAGTCGGAGACCTAAATTTCATCTGGTCCCAGGAATTCAGCTAGATAGGGATCAAACCATTCTGAACACCTACAAACTCAACAGGAGATCAAAGAAAAGAATAGCAGCAACTCTATGAACAGAAAAGAGACCACTTTCTGGAAGGTAGGACGTGTGGAGAAGTGAATCAGAGGCGATATTCGGGAGGATAGACTGCGGGGGGATGGAGCCTCCATCAGCCGGCCACTGGCAAGTGATAGAGCAGCGGAGCACAAAATCAGAACTTTTAGAAGTCTACTCCGCTGAGGGATGTCACTCCAGTGACTAAGTGGGGGGTGGAACCCTCACTGGGACAGTGTGGTATCAGGATGCTCGGGGTCACAGAAAGACTGGGGGTGCCTGAGTGCAGCAGAGCTCCCAGGTATCAGTATATAGATAGATATATATATATATATATATACATATATATATATATATGTATATATATATATATATTTTGTTGTTTGCTTTCAAATTATTGAATTTTGAGAGATTTCTTTTATATTCTATATATATGTCCTTTATCAGATATTAGGTTTACAAAAGATTTTCCCCGTTTGTGATCTGTATTTTCATTCACTTAACACTGCTTTGAAGAGTGAGAATCCTAATTCTTATAAAGATTGATATATCATTTTTTCTTTTATGAATTATGTCTTTGATGTCATATGTTTATTTATTTTTATTTTTATTTTTTATATTTATTTATTTATTTGACAGAGAGAGAGAGTGAGCACAAGCAGGGGGAGTGGCAGGTAGAGGGAGAGGGACAAGCAGGCTCCCTGCAGAGCAGGGAGCCCAATGCAGTGCTCGATCCCAGGACCCTGGGATCATGACTTGAGCTGAAGGCAAATGCTTAACTGACTGAGCCACCCAGGAGCCCCAGATGCCATATGCTTAGATTTTATTGAATTTCTAGATCACTGGGTTTATTATAGTTTTTATCAAATTTGGATATTTTTAAACTGTGTTATTTTTTGTTATTGAAGTATAGTTGACATACAATATTATATTAGTTTCAGTTGTACAACACAGTGATTTGATAATTCTATGCATTACTCAGTGCTCATGATAAGTATAGTCACCATACCATGTTATTAAAATATTATTGACTATATCCCCTAAGCTATACTTTCCATCTTTGTGACATACTTATCAAATTTGCATATTTTATAGCCATGATTTCTTCAATATTTTTTTGCTTACCCCCTTCTCATCCCATTTGAGGACTCCAATTACGCATATAGTAGGCTACTTTGAAGTTTGTTCCAGAGCTCCCTGGTGCTATTTTCATTTTTTCCCCACTATTTCTTTTTCTGCTTCATTTTAGATATTTTCTATTGGTAGTTACACAAGTTCACTAATATTTTCTCCTATAATTCCTAATCTATTTTAATGCTGTCAGTATATTTTATCTCAGATATTTTATTTTTCATCTCCCAAATTTTATTTGAAATTTTTGTATTTTCCATTTCTCTACTTAACATGCTTGATCTTTCCTCTACCTTCTTAAATATGTGTATAGTAACTCTTTTTTTAGAGGGAAGGGGATAGGGACACAGAGAGAGAGAGTCCTAAGCAGGTGCCACAGCCAGCATAGAGGCTGACATGGGGATCAATCTCAGAACTCTGAGATCATGACCTTAGCCAAAATCAAGAGTCAGATGGTTAACCAACTGAGCCACTCAGGTGCCCTTTTAATGTCCTTGACCCTAATTCTATCATCTCTATCATTTTTTAATCTGTTTATATTGATTGAGTTCTTGCCTTATTATTTTATTTTCTTGCTTTATTGCTTGCTGGATGATTTCTTACTGAATGCCACATATTGTGAATTTTACCTTGCTAGGTGCCAGATATTTTTGTATTCCTATGAATATTCTTGATCTTTATTCTGAGACATAGTTAGCTTATTGAGATTCAGCTTGATTCTTTCAAGACTTACCTTTAGGTTTGTTAGGCAGGACCAGAATAGCCTTTAATCTAGGGATACTTTTGCTTTTTTTTGCCATTTTGCTTGAAGCAGGACTTTTAATCTTGTGGGTTTTGACATTCCAATATAAAAATACATCTGTTTAATATGTTTTGTCTAGTTTTCTCATTGTTAACTTAGGAAATCATGGAGAGAAATGAAGTCCCCCTTAATGATTTTGAATATACTTGCAGTATGGGTGATATATTCAGAGGAGTCATAATTGAATATATAGAATGAGTAAGAAGGTGAAAAAATAGAAATCAAGTAAATGACTAATATGGAGTAAAAATTATGATAGAAGAGATGATGAATTCAGTTTTGGATATTATAACTTGTAGTATCAATGAGACATCAAGAAAGATATCAATCAGGACATTGGAAATATAGGACTGGAATTTGAGAGAAAGGTCGGAGTTGTATTGCCAAGGAAGAAAGAATGAAGAAAGAAAAGAATGTTAGAAAATAGCCCAAAAATATTGTAACTGTTCAGTAGATGGATGCTGAATAAATGAATGAAAAAAAATCAGAGCTTCATTTAATATAAAGAAGTAAGGCAAGAATTCCCTTGATATTAAATTCTTAAAAAACGAAGTCCAGCAAAGTTGGACCTATTAGCAGTTTTGAAAGAAATATATTAAAAGAACACTGAAAAATTGAGGGGACAAAAATATTTCTGTGGTCATATCTATATTTTATATGCCAACTACAAAATAAAGGACATGATATATACTTTTCTGTGTAGCCATTACCTGGTCATATTGCCTATCAGATCAAGCTGTCTCATTATTGCATTCCTCTATAGGTTTATAAATGGAAGGCTTAAAATATCTGTAGAACCAAATGTAATTGGCACTGCATTGTGTGCCTTTCATTCTCATTTTTTTCGTCAGTGAAGTCATCCATGTCTTTAGAAGAGTATTTTCCAACAAAGCATTAGTTTCCACTTAGAAAAGTATTTTCACACAAAACATCAGTTTCCAAATCAGAATTTTGCTGTGCTATTAAATTGGTTTCCTGAATTATACTACTCCTATTTTGTATTGAAATGTAAGTGACTTTTGTTAAATAATGAAAGCTATTAATTCAGACAATATCATAAATTGCGATCTGACTTTTTAAGGTAAAAGTTCATTGTATTTCCAGGTTACCAATAAAATTTACTTTTATTATATTTTATTTAGCTTAAGCATCTGATCCTTTAAACTGTATCCTTTTTAGAAGCCACTTATATATTTTTTAAAAGGTAAATGAAGTTCTAAAAACATAAATAAGCCCCCAAAGAAAAAAAAATCTAAAAAATTTTTGAAATCTCTTAAGTGAAATTTTAAAATTATACTTAAATATAGCTTTCTGAATATGGGTTGGGCAAATGTATCAAATATAAAATAATCTTGTTTTTCCACATGCTTAGACTTTTACCTTTTTGTAATAAATTTAGCCATTCAGAATCTTCAGGTTTCATTAAATAATTTTGTGATCAACATATATTTTGCAATAAGAAATATTTTGATAGATGAAGTTAAAGTACATCAAAACCTCAGGCTTAATTTTATGAAAAATAAGAGTAGCTGGTTTACTTGTCCTCTGCCTTTTTTACAGCTCTGCTGCTCAGTGAAACAATAATCAATTTATTTTAAAACCATCTGGCCATTGGATATCCAATGGAAAAAAGACAGTCTCTTCAATAGATGATGCTGGGAAAATTGGACAGCCACATGCAGAAGAATGAAACTGGACCACTCTCTTACCCCATACATAAAAACTCAAAATGGATGAAAGACCTCAATGTGAGACAGGGAACCATCAAAATCCTAGAGGAGAACACAGGCAGCAACCTCTTCGAACTTGGCCACAGCAACTTCTTACAAGACATGTCTCTAAAGGCAAGGGAAACAAAAGCAAAAATGAACTATTGGGACTTCATCAAGATAAAAAGCTTTTGCACAGCAAAGAAACAATCAATAAAACTAAAAGGCAACCTATGGAATTGGGGAAGATATTTGCAAATGACATTACAGATAAAGGGCTGGTATCCAAGATCTATAAAGAACTTCTCAAACTCAACACCCAAAAAACAAATAATTCAGTCAAGAAATGGGCAGAAGACATGAAGAGACACTTCTCCGAAGAAGACATACAAATGGCTAACAGACACATGAAAAAGGCTCCACATCATTTGCCATCAGGGAAATAAAATCAAAACCACAATGAGATACCACCTTACACCAGTTGGAATCGCTAAAATTAACAAGACAAGGAACAACAAATGTTGGTGAGGATGTGGAGAAAGGGGAACCCTCTTACACTGTTGATGAGAATGCAAGCTGGTACAACCACTCTGGAAAACAGTATGGAGTTTCCTCAAAACGTTAAAAATAGAGCTACCCTATGACCCAGCAATGCACTACTGGGTATTTACCCAAAGATACAGATGTAGTGAAAAGAAGGGGCACCTGCACCCCAATGTCCATAGCAGCAATGTCCACAATAGCCAAACTGTGGAAGGAATGAGATGTCCTTCAACAGATGAATGGATAAAGAAGATGTGGTCCCTATATACAATGGAATATTACTCAGCCATCAGAAAAGATCAATATTTACTATTTGCATCAACATGGATGGCACTGAAAGGTATTATGCTAAGTGAAATAAGTCAATCAGGGAAAGACAAGTATCATATGGTTTAACTCATATGTGGAACATAAGGAATAGTGCAGAGGACAATAGGGGAAGGGAGGAGAAACTGAAGGGAGAGAAATCAGAGAGGGAGGAAAACCATAAGAGACTCTTGACTCTGGGAAAGAAACTGAGGTTTGTGGAAACAGAGGTGGGTGAGGCGGATGGGGTAACTGGGTGATGAGTATTAAGGAGGGCAGTGACTTGATGAATACTGGGTGTTATATGTAACTAGTGAATCACTGAACATTATACCCAAAACTAATGATATACTATACATTGGCTAATTGAATTTAAATTAAAATAATAATAAAGAGATCAATTTAATGAGAGGATATAACAATTGTAAATATCTATGCACCCAATATAGGAGCACCAAAGGGAAGTTTATGGTGATACAGGCTTACCCCACAAAACAATAAAAATCTCAAATAAACAACATAACCTTACACCCAAAGGAACTAGATAAGGGGGAAACAAAGCCCAAACTAGTAGAAAGAAGAATATAATAAAGATTAGAGCAGAAATAAATTGAATACAGACCAAAGAAAATTATACAAAAAATTAATGTAACCAAGACCTGGTTCTTTGAAAAGAAAAAACTAAATTGATAAGCCTTTAGACAACTCATCAAGTGAAAAAAAAAAAAAAAGATGGAGGACTCAAATACATAAAATCAGAAATGAAGGAGGAGAAATAATATCCAATACATAAATATACAAAAAATTAAGAGATTATGAAAAATTATATGCTAACAAATTAGACAACCTAAAAAAAATGGATAAAGTCCTAGAAACATAGTTTTCCAAAACTGAATCAAGAAGAAATAGAAAATTTGAACAGACTAAATACTAGTAACAAAATTGAATTGGTAATCAAAAAACTACCAAAAAATAAATGTCTAGGACCAGAGGGATTAACGGGTGAATTCTATCAATCACTTAAAATAGGGATAATACCTGTTTTTCTCAAACTATTCCAAAAAATAGAAGAGGAACCAAAACTTCCAAATTCATTCTACAAAGCCAACATTATGCTGATTCCAAAACCAGACAAAGGCACTAAAAAAAAAGAAAAGAAAAGAAATAAAACTACAGGCCAATATCTCTGATTAACATAGATGCAATAATCCTTAACAAAATATTAACAAACCAAATTCAACTATATATTAAAAGGATAATTCACCATCATCAAGTGGAATTTATTCCAGGAATGAAAGGATGGTTCAATATTTGTAAATCAATCAATGTGATACATCATATTAACAAAAGGAAAGATAAAAACTATATGGTCATCTCAATAGATGTAAAAAAAATAATTTAACAAAATACAACATCCATTCATGATAAAAACCCTTGACAAACTCTTGACAAACATATCCCAACATAATAAAAGCAATATATGAACATCCCACCGGTAACATCATACTTAATGGTGAAAAAACGGAAATCTTTTCCTCTATGATAAAACACAAAGCAAGTATGTCCACTCTCACCACTTTTATTCAACGTAGTACTAGAAATCCTACCTACAACAGGCAGATGAGAAAAAGAAATAAGTCATCCAAATTGGTATGGAAGAAGTAAATCTGTCACTATTTGAAGATGGAATGACACTATATATAGAAAAACCTGAAGACTCACACACACACACACAAACTATTAGAACTGATAAATGGATTCAGTAAAGTTGCACAATATGAAATGCATATACAGAAATCTGTTGCATTTCTATATACTAATAGCAAAGTAGCAGAAAGAGAAATTAAGAAAACAATCTCACAATTGCACCAAAAAAAATTACCCAGGAATAAATTTAACCAAAGAGGTGAAAGACCTAAGTAAGATATTGATGAAAGAAAATGAAGATGACACAAACAAATGGAAAGATTTACCATACTCATGGATTGGAAAAATTAATATTGTTAAAATGTACATTCTACCCAAGGCAATCTGCAGGTTCAAGACAATCCTTATCAAAATATCAATAGCATTTTCCACAGAACTACAACTAATCCTAAAATTTGTATGAAACCACAAAAGACCTCAAATAGCCAAAGCAATCTTGAGAACAAGGAACAAAATTTTGCAGATTGCAAAAATATATTACAAAGCTAATGTAATCGAAACAGCATGGTACTGGCACAAAAATGGACATATAGATCAATGAAACAAGCTAGAGAACCCAGAAATAAACCCATGCCTATACAGTCAGTTAATCTATGATAAAGGAGGCAAGAATATACAATGGGGAAAAGACAATCCTTAAAATAAATGGGAAAACTGAACAGTTACATGCAAAGGAATGAAACTGGATCTCTCTCTTACACCATACACAAAAATAAACTCAAAGTGGATTGAAGACCTAACTGTGAGACCTGAAACCATAAAACTCTTAAAAGAACACATAGGCAGTAATCTCTCTAACATTAGCCATAGAAACAGTTTTCTAGATATGTCTCCTGAGGCAAGGGAAATCAAAGCAAAAATAAACTATTGGACATCTCAGCTCCTTCCACAGTTTGGCTATTGTGGACATTGCTGCTATGAACAGATGAATGGATAAAGAAGATGTGGTTCATATATACAATGGAATATTACCCAGCCATCAGAAAAGTTGAATACCTACCATTTGCATCATCATGGATGGAACTGGAGGGGATTATGCTATGTGAAATAAGTGAAGCAGAGAGAGACAATTATCATGTTTTCACTCATATGTGGAACATAAGGAATAGCATGGAGGACCATAGAGGAAGGCAGGGAAATCTGAATGGGATGAAATCAGAGAGGGAGACAAACCATGAGTGACTCTGGACACCGGGAAACAAACTGAGGGTTACAGAAAAGAGGGAGTGGGGAGATGGGGTAACTGGGTGACGGGTATTAAGGAGGGCACATGTTTTGGTGAGCACTGGGTGTTATACACAACTAATGAATCATTGAACACTGCATCAAAAACTAATGATGTACTAGATGTTGGCTAACTGAATATAATAAAAAAATTAAAAAATAAAAATAAACTATTGGGACTACACGAAAATAAAAAAGCTTTTCTATAGCAAAGGAAACCATCAACAAAACAAAAAGGCAACCTACTGAATGAAAGAAGATATTTCCAAATAATATATTCAATAAGGGATTAATGTCCAAAATATATAAGGAAATTATACAACTCCACACCAGAGAAACAAACAATCCAGATACAAATGGGCAGAGGACTTGAATAGACATTTTTTTCCAAAGAAGACCTATAGAAAGCCAACAGACACTTGTAAAGATGCTCAATATCACTAATCATCAGGGAAAGCAAATCAAAACCACAATAAGATAGTACCTCACACCAGTCAGAATGGCTAGTATCAAAAAGACAAGAAATAGCAAGTGTTGGTGAGGATGTGGAGAAAAGGGAACCCTTATGCAATGTTGGTGGAAATGTAAATTGGTGCAACCACTGTGGAAAACACCATGGAGGTTCCTCAAAAATTAAAAATAGAAATACCATACTATCTAGTAATTCCACTACTGGGTATTTATTACACAAAGAAAACAAAAACACTAATTTGAAATATATACATACACACACACACACACACACACACACTAAACAAAAAACAACACACACAATGTACTATTACTCAGACATAAAAAAGGATGAAATCTTGCCATTCACACATGGATGGACCTAGAGTGTATTATACTAAGTGAAATAAGTCAAAGAAGGACATATACTATATGATTTCACTTATAAGTGGAATCTAAAAAACAAAACAAATGAACAAAGAAATTAAAAAAAAAAAAGACTCTTAAATCTAGAACACAAACTGGTGGTTACCAGAGGAGTGGCGAATGAGGAGATGAGCAAAACAGATAAAGGGGATTAAGAGGTACAAATTTCCATTTATAAAATAAATAAGTCACAAAGATGAAAAGTACAGTATAGGGAATATAGTCAATAATATTGTAATAATATTGTATGATGACATATTAACTACACTTATCATGGTGAACATGACTAATGTATAGAATTGTTGAACCAATATATTATACTCTTGAAAGCAATGTGACATCGTATGTCAATTATACTTTAATAATAAATTAAAAAGAAACAAAGTGGAATAGCTATTAAGTAAAAAGTAGAGATAAAATGGAATATAAAAAAAGTAATAATTGCCTCAAATGCAGGAAATTAGTGAACAAATAAGATATGAGGCAAATAGAAAAACATAGGAAATGGTAGATTGAAAGCCAACAATATAAAAAATTGCATTGAACAAAAAATTTATGAACACTCAAATTAAAAGTCAGAGATTATAAAAGTAGCTTAAAAAGTAAGATCTAACTTTATGAGAAAACTCACTTTAAACATAAAGATTGCAGATAATTTACAAGTCAAACGATAGAATAAGACATTCTATACAAACCTTAATCACAACACAGCTGGATTGGCTATATTAATATCAGACAGAGTAAATTTTAGGACAATAAATATCAGAAGTTAAGAGGGCCATTTTATGAGTAGAGCAGTTCAATTCTTTCAGACTAACAGTCCTAAATGTGTACGTACCTAATGACAGATTTTCACAATACATGACACAGAAAATGACAGAAAGGAAAGAAAAAATAGGCAAATTCCCATTTTTAATTGGATATCTTAGCACTTCTTTCTAGGTAATAAAAATTATAAAAATAAATTAGGATATAGGAGACATAAAAAACACCATAAAAATTGAACTAATTGATATTTGTAGAACTCTTCTACAAAACAACAGCAGAATACATATTCTTTCCAGGTGTATAAGGACATTCTCCAAGGTAGACCATGTTCAGTGACACATGGCAAATCTTGATAAAGGTAAACATATTAAAACATGCTATATATTTCCTCTAAACCTGAATAAAATTAAATTAGAAGACAATAGCTAAAATATACCTGAAATATACCCAAATATTTGGCAATTATACAACACCCTGTGCTCAAATAAGAAATCACAAGGGAAATTAGAAAATATTTTGAAATGAATAAATGTGAGATACAGATAATGAAGAAGAAATTATATAGCATTAAAAGGTCATGTTATAAAAGAAGAAAGTTTAAGATCAATTAGTTAGAATGCCACTTATGAATGTCTAAAACAAACAAGCAAAGCAATCCTACAATAGAAGAAAAGAATAAAGATAAGAGAAGAAACCCATGACAGAGAAAATGAATACATAATAGAGGAAACCAAAAGCTGAGTCTTATAAAAAAAAAAAAAATCAAAAGTCAGTGAAACTGCTAAGGCTTTTGTTGAATAGATTAAGAAATAAAGGAAGGACACTCAAATTAGCAACATCAGGAATGCAAAGGAGAAAATAACTAGAGATTCAAAAGATTTTAAAAGAATAATGGAATATTATGAACAAATATATTTATGCCAATAAATTTGCTAACTTTGATGAAATGGACAAATTCCTTGAGGATTCAAACTGACCCAGGTAAACATAGCAAATATAAATAAAATAACATTCATTAAAGGAATGGTATTTGTAATAAAATACCTTCTCAAAAAGAAAACTCTAGACCCAGATGGTGGTTTCAATGGTGAATTCCATCAAATATCAAGGAAGAAATAATACTTTAAGAATCCTTTCAGAAATATAAGAGGGGTTGCTGAAATTTCAGCTATTTTCATGAAGCCAGAATTACTGGCTTACCACAGCGTTATGAAACTTGAAGTCAACCACAAGAAAACTTTGGAAAGACCACAAGAAAAACTCTAGAAAGACCACAAATACATGGAGGTTAAGCAACACCCTACTAAGGAATGAATGGTTAAGTAGGAAATTAAAGAAGAAATAAAGAAATACATGGAAGCAAAAGAAAATGAAAACACAACATCCAGAACCTTTGGGATGTAGCAAATATAGTCATAAGAGGGAACTATATAGCAATACAGGCCTACCTCAAGAAGAAAGAAAAGTCTTAAATACATAACCTAACCTTACATGTAAAGGAACTAGAAAAGGAACAGCAAATAAAGCCTAAAGCCAGCAGATGAAGGGGGATAATAAGGATTAGAGCAGAAATAGATGGTGTAGAAACAACAACACAAAAAAACCCCACAGTAGAACGGATCAATGAAACCAGGAGATTGTTCTTGGAAAGAATTAATAAAATTGATAAACTCCAAGCCAGACTTATCAAAAGGAAAGAGAAAGGACCCAAAAAATGCAATCATGAATGAAAGAGGAGAGATCACAACCAACACTACAGAAATACAAACAATTTTAATATTATGAAAAATTATATGCCAACAAATTGGACAATCTGGAAGAAATTGATAAATTCATAGAAACATGCAATCTACCAAAACTGAAATAGGAAGAAGTAGAAAATTTGAACAGACCCATAACCAGCAAAGAAATTGAATTGGTAATCAAAAATCTCCCAACCAACCAAAGTCCAGGGCCAGATATCTTCTTAGAGGAAGTCTACCAGACGTTTAAAGAAGAGTTAATACCTATTCTTCTCAAACTGTTTCCAAAAATGAAAATGGAAGGAAAACTTCCAAACTCATTCTACAAGTCCAGCATTACCTTGATTCTAAAACCAAAGACCCTACTAAAAAGGAGAATTATAGGCCAATATCCCTGATGAACATGGATGCAAAAATTCTCAACAAGATACTAGCAAATTGAATCCAATAGTACATTAAAAGAATCATTTACTGGGGTGCCTGGGTGGCTCAGTCAGTTAAGCGTCTGCCTTCAGCTCAGGTCATGATCTCAGTGTCCTGGGATCGAGCCCCACATTGGAATATATATATATATATATCACTTCTTCTTTATCCATTCACCTATTGATGGTCACTTAGGTTGTTTCCATATTTGGCTACTGTAAATAATGCTGCAATGAATGTAGAAGGGGACTTTTAAAACTCATAAATCTAGATTTCCATTTCTTTCCCTATATTTGTGACATTTTCAGCCATTATTTCTTTAAATAGATTTTCTGTCCCTTTCTCTCTGTCTTCTCCCTCTGGGAGTCCCATAATGTACATATTGTTGCCTTTGATAGTATCTCATAAGTTCCTTAGATTTTCTTTACTCTCTTTTATTCTTTGCTCTTTTGCTCCTTTGACTAAATAATTTCAAATGATTTGTCTTTGAGTCCATTAACTCATTCTTCTGCTTGGTGGAATCTGCTGTTGAAGCTCTCTATTGAGCTCTTCATTATTGTATTTTTTAGCTCTATGATTTTTGTTTTTTTATGGTTTCTATTTCTTTTCAAACAAATTGAACTTCTTAATTTGTTCATGCATTGTTTTCCTAAATTCATTTTGTCTGTGTGTTCTTGTAGTTTACTGACTTTCTTTAAGAGGATTATACTGAATTTTTTCTCAAGCAGTTCTTAGGTCTCCACTTCTTTAGGATCAGTTTTTGGAGCTTTATTAGTTTACTTTGGTGGTGTCATGTTCTTCTGATTATTTCATGATTTGTGCATCCTTTCATTGGTTTCTGTATATTTGAATAATCATTCTCCCCTTCCAAACTTTATAGATTCCCTTCAGCAGGGAAAGGCCTTCACCAGTCAACTCAGTTTAGGATTATGGAGAGGTCAGCTGGTATTATCTGTGGGTAATCAGGGCTTGCTGTTAGGGTCTCTAGTTGGCCAAGGGAAATGCTCCTGCTCTAAGTTTGGGGGTGTGGATGTTGCTGGCTGGGATCTGTGGTGGAGTGGGCCTGCTGGCTGGGCTCCATATTCAGGTGGGGCCACTAGCTGGGCTTCATAATCACCTCTGGTTGAGCAGGGTCACAGACTATGTTCTGTGGCAGGGCACTGCTGCTGGTTGGACTCTGTGATTGGGCAAGGCTATAGGCTGGGCTCCCAACTGATCTTAGCTGGGTGAGGCCTCAGGCTATGTCTCCTGACCAGATGGTATCACTGGCTAGACTCTGCATTTAGGCAGGGCCACAGGCTATGCCCAAAGTTAGGCAGTACCACAGATTGAGCTCCATAGTCTGGCAGCCTGCTGGTTGTGTTCTACTGCTGGACACCTTTGCTAGCCATTCTCTGGTCAGGTGGGGCCTCAAATAATACCCCACATTTGGGTCAGGCTGGAGGCTATGCTCTGTCAACGTCTAGTGCGTTGGGGTCCCTGGGTAAGGGTCGTGAAAGAACCAGGACACAGGGGATGCAGAGCAAAGGCAGCACTTGCAACTGCATGCTGTCGTTTATTTCCCACACAGCTATATACTTGCAGCGAACAGATAAGCATGACAATGTGTACTTTTAGCTGATAATAAGATCATGCCAACATCCTTGAAGAAAGACACGCAAGATATAAGAACAAACTATATCCTGTTTTTTGTTTGCCGAAGCGCGGAACTATCTCGGCCACCCTTCCTCTGGGAACAGCACGTTCTTATAAAAGAATACTTCTAATATAGGCAAGAGCCACTTCCTGCAGATCCAGGCATTCAGAACTTGCAACGTGAGATAAGGGGAAGAGAACATTTTCTCCTCCTGATCCAGGCCTGCCTGGTTGTCCTTAATCTCACTGCAGTCCTCAAATGACCTTGGTTACAAGGGGCTTACAAGCCTATACCATCACAATGCTCTGCAGTGGAGTAGGGTCACTGCCCATTCTCCCTGGCTGGATGAGATCACAGACTATACTCCGTGATTGGGCTGGGTCACTGGCTGGGCTTCCTGCCTGGGCAAGTCCACAGGCCTTGCTCAAAAATTGGACAGGGCCATAGGCTGGGCATCTGTTGTGAGCAGCATATAGGATGGGTTCTGTAGCTACCCTGGTTCCCTGACTAGGCTTCCTCATTGAGCAGGACTGAAGGCTATGCTCAACAGTTAGGCTGGGCTGCTAACTTGCTTCCCTGTCCAGGTGGGCCATAGAATGTGCTCCATGGCTGCCAGACATCTATGGCCAGGTTTTCTGGTGGGGTAGGCCAGAGGCTATGCTAAGCAGTTGGACAGAGATGTGAACTTGCTTCCCTCCCTGAGTGGGGTTGTAGGAGGGGCTCCACTGCCAGTATGATAGATTGGCTAGGGACCCAAAGTAGGCAGAACAGCCTATTGAGCTCCCTCACCAGACAAAACCACCAGGTAAGCTCTGCAAATGGGCCGAGCCACTGGATCGGAACTTTGCTCAGGGATCACCACCTGCAGTAATATTGCCCACCATCTGAGCACTGGTTGCTTTAAACTCTTACACCTTTCTCTATTTCTATCTGATCCCCAGTGGCCCAGCTCCACAGATTCCCCCAATGATCACTGTGAGTTGAAAACCAAGTAGGTCTCCCAGGAAGTGTCCTGCAATGCTGGGGAAACTGAATGTCTACCTTGGGGTCTTTTTTTTCCACTGGAGAAATCTTAGGCCCAAGGAGCCTTTTCAGTGTGGTTCTGTGATGGCCTGGAGGAGAGGTGCTGTGGTCAAAGTGAAACCACTCCTCTTACCCTTCTAATGAGATCTTTCTTGGTCTCTGTCATTCAAGTAGTTGCTTCAGCCACACCCCCCAGGTTCTGAAATATTCACAATGGTACCTTGTCTATGAATAGTTGCTAGTTGGTCTACTTGTGAAGGGGACTGAAGTCAGGACCCACCTACTTCATTATCTTGATGATGTCCCTCTCTAAACAAGCTGGTGAATATTTTTGATTGGAATGCAGAAAATGATCAGCCTATATATTATTTCTTGAGTGATTTAAAATTATGCCACCTTTTTGGAGGACAATTTTGAAATATGCATCATACCATGCCTACTTCTGTATCTTAAAGAAGCAATTAAAAATTGTGCAAAAATATATAAAAATATCAACATTCACAGAGTAGAAAGGGCTATTGAATTTGATATTTAATTTTGGATGTAAAGGTCTGGGACTTTCAGCTGGTCCTAGAAATGGATTATGTACAATTATTTGAAGAATTCTGAACACTAATCCAAAATAGTTAATGGGTAACTTTGTGTGGTACTTGAAATAATTCTAGTATGTTCATTCCACTGGAAACAAAGTCTCCAAAAATCTTTGATTTTTTTAATAAAAATTTGGTACTAGGAGGGATAATACATAAAGCCATTCGTGTTTAGAGTGAATGGGTTCCTCAACTAAAACAGAGAACATAAAAAAATTATTTGACCAATTCTTTTCTCAATTTTCACAGAGATGGTACAGAACTAGAACGATTCTAGATGCAGAGGTAAAGTTATTTTATTACATTCAAGAAATACCTTAGAGCATTTTTGTGCTTAATTCTCTCTCTAGAACCCTATTGAGAAAGGATAGCAGCTATTGATAAAAAAAAAAAAAAAAAAGCAGAGGATGGATTTCTAATAACCAGAACCTGCCAGTAGATAAATTTGGATAGGGGAAAAAAGTAGGAGGGAGACATCCATGATGTGGGACATTATCTAGGGTAACTGCACCCATGTGGTCAGCTGTATCTTAGGGCTCTAAACAAGAGGAAATTAGGCACTGTCATTCATTAGTTTAAATATTCGTTTAGTACACTGATTCTGATGGGGATTGAACATAATAAAGAAAATAAAACATAGTTCCTGTCCTCAAGAAACTCACGGCAATTATTACTGTTTATTAAAACTACATAATTGTTAAACAAAAGTAAATAATTATTAATTAATGTGTTAAATGATTGTATTTGTTTTCTATTACTATGTAACAAATAACTACAAACCTAGCAACTTATTACACATCCATTCCTTACTTCTCAGTTCTGTAAGTCAGAAGTCCAATCACAAGTTAGCTGGATCCTATGATCAAGGATTCACCAGGATGAAATCAAGGGATTGGTTGAACTGTGTTTTAATCTGGAGGTCAGGATCCTTTTTAAAGATCATTTAGGTTGCTAGAAAAGTTAAATTCATTGCAGCTGCAGGACTGAGATCTGTTTTTTTTGTTAGCTATTAGCCAGCTACTCTCAGCTCTCTTTCAGCTACTCTCTTAGTTATTAGAGGCCACCCTAATTTCCTTGAGACATGTCATCTTCTATAGGCCTTCTCACACTTTTACACTTCAAAGTTCTGAATTCAGGAAAGGCTCAGTTCCTTTTAAAGGCTCTCCTCCTTTGGTCAGGCCACCCAGAATATCATTTTTAATTAACTCAAATTTAACTGATTAGTTCTTAATAATAATGGGACTGATATACCATTATATTCACAGGCTCTACCTACACTCAAGGGAAGAGGATTATACAGAACATATATATCAGAGAGTGGAAACCTTGAAGTCTTTCTTATAATTCTGCTAGCATAGTGATATAAAGGATATAAACAAATTAAATGTCCCAAACCACAGAGCAGAGGGCATGAAACACTGCTTAGGGCAGCAATCATAAAGTAGCAGACTCACTTGCCACATTCTGCTCCCTTGCCTGTGGCAGAACTCCTTTGCTAATGGCTCCAAGGCACTTTCTCACTGAACTGAAAAATGTTTAACAATCCATTTGTGACAAAACAAGTTGAAGCTGCCTTCTCATTCTTAGCCCAGGGTAATTAGGTAAGTCAACCCAAAGGACTTAGTGTTTGTGCCTTTAAGAATGAATAAGAAATAATTATGTGAAAAACCAAAGGAAGTACAGCTCAGACAAGAAGAACTATTTGTGCAAGAATATAAAGGTATAGCAATGCATGGGATTTTCAAGGTAGAGTAAATAGTTTCATGTGTCTGGAGGGTAAGGTACAAGTAGAAGAGATAGAATGAGAAGTATAGCCTGGGGCCAGATTATAAAGAAATTCATAAATAGTATTAGTGATTCTATCCTATAGATAGGCTAACCATATAATATGTCTTCTACTGGCACAATTTTGAGAATGAAAGGTGGAACTATTAATGATAAGGCAAGGATTACAAGTATAAACTGGAATTGCCCCAAGCAAACCCTACTTATAGGCAATGACAAACCAAAGAAGGATTTTAATCTGGAGAGTGTCCTTGAACAAGGGCAAGGAATAGGACGTGGATAGAAAATTAAAGGCCTATTTTATTTAAATGCAGTTTTCCCTTTGGCTGGTCATGCTGATAACTGTACCAATTTGTTGGATGGTCCTTGCTTTTGTTGAAGATTTTCTCTAAATTTTTGTAATCACAGTGAGAATTGCACTAGCTATTTCAGATTATTGCTGAATTACTTCCAGATGATGTGAAAAGGTATACCTACCCTCTTACAGTATTTAGGGCACCATGAGGTTGTATTCAATGGAAAATTCAAGGTCAGGATGACCCTAAACTTAACACAAATACATTTGAAATTTTTGAAAAAATCCAGGCTGCGATTTTTATGATTGGTACAATAAATACAGATTAAAAACCAACCTCAATTCTGTGATGCTGTTATTTTTGTGTCATTTTGTTAAAACATAAGTTGAATAAATAGCTCAAGTCATATGAAAATACAGCAGAAATAATGTTCCTCTGAACAAAATACCCTTTAAGGAACTGAATTCAGTTGTGGTGATATAATTTGAGATTCAACCATGTAAAATAGACACATGATTCCAAACTACTTGAAGGTTTTTGACATGGATAACAAATAGAAGTTTGCTTTTCCCATTTCTCATCATCTGACATTATGTGGTTAAAGTCACCATGTAAATTTGGTAGAGACCGTTTTATAATGCAAACCACTGACAATAGAATAAATTGTAACTTATTTTCCCTAGTGTATGGTATCCCAGTTTATAAATGTGTTTGTACTTCATAAATTATTCTCAAGAGCAAAGAGGAAACATGGAAATCCATTTTCTTTAGACTCCATGGGTCTTCATTTAATTTTTAACAAAATAGTAAGGATACTTACCAATCGCAATAATAAAATCATTTGAACATTCACCTTTGTAAAAATACTTCTTGAAAATGACAAAGATATCCCAAACATAAGGGATTTGTAAAGGAGGTCGGGGTGAGAGAGAAGAGAGAAGGTATAGTAATAGTATTTAACTCTGAAAAATAGAGAATGACCAAAATGTAACAATATGTCATAGCTCCATGCAGTGGTCACCATTTCAGCATGAGATAAAGAAATTTGGATATTTAAAAGACCAATTAATTTTCTGAGGCATACAGTTGTCAATGCCACAATATTTTCCAGGGGATATTCTCATTATTTGAAAATTGTTCTTCTGAATTGTGACAATCATCAATTGTACTTCATATGTCCATGGATGCTTGACAGAATTTTTTCATTACATCTTGAAAATTGTAACTAAAAATAGGAGAGAAAAATTCTATTTAACCGCAAATTTTTGTTGAACAATGAACACTTTTGTTACTATTTTTTTTGTCTCTTACACCTTTTCATATTCATATATTAATTCATTCATTTGTTCATGCATTTTGTGTTTATATAGGGGCTCTTATACTCAATAAAATGGACAAAGTACTATGACAGGTAGCAAAATATGTATCTTAGTTCTAATAAGATTTATGTAAGCAAATGTAATACAAAATGGGAAGTTTAGGGCAGATCATGAGAAGTACATACAAAAGGAGAGGATTCAGGAAAGGTGTCATAAAGAAGTTGACATTTAAGTGGACCATGCAGCTTATGGAAGTAAGTCTGAACACATGGAGTTAAGAGAAAGAAGACCAGCTGCAAAAAGAGAGAGATAGAGAGTCTGAAAAGAAAGGAGAGAAGGTAGAAAATATCAGAACAAATAATTATGTTTTCCTGTAAACTTGCAAATTACTTTTGGTGTATACAGGTCAGTGGCAGGAGAGAAGTATGAAAATGTGGGTTTTGGTCAAATTGGACAGTGTCTTGAAAGCTAAAATTAGATGCTTAGAATTTGTTAAGCTTCAGAATATCATCTAAGTGTTTCATTGTTATTGTTGTTTGTTTTCCCATACAAATCATATTTTAAATCAACTTTATGGAGTTATAATTTATACATAAAATGAACCCATTTTAAAACTACAATTTGAGGAGTTTTCACAAACGTATAAGACCATGTAACCACTGCTGCAATCGAGAAAAGAAATATTCCTAACACCTTAAAAGTCTCCTCATGTCACTGTGCACATAAATTCCAGCTCCTTCTGCTGAACAGAGGAAACCTCTAATCTGCTTTCTGTCACTATAAATTATTTTGGCTATTCTAAAAATGAATATTAATGACTAATGCCATATGTACCCTTTTCTGACTGGCCTCATTCACTCAAATTAATATTTTTGAGATTAACCCCGTTGTCATGTGAATCAGTAGATAATCCCTTTTTATTCTTAAATAGTATTCCATTGTGTAAATATATCACAATTTCAGTATCCACTTAACTATTGAGGGACATTAGGATTTTTCCAGATACTGGCAACTGTAAAGAAAGTTGCTATGGATATTTGAATACAAGTTTTATATGGACATATATTTTCATTTCTCTTGGTTAAATACTGAGGAGTGGAATTTCTGGGTCATATAGTAAATGTATGTTAAATTCATAAGAAACTTCTGAGATAATTTTCACAGTGTGTGTACTGTGTTAGATTCTGACAAACAAGATATAAGTGTTCCAGGAGCCCTACATCCCTGTCAACTCTTGGTATTGTCAGTCTTGCTAACTTTAGCTATTCTAATGGTACATAGTAGCATCTCAGTAGAGTTTTAATTTTTAATTTCCCTTATGACTAATAATGTTGAGCATCTATTTGTGTGCTTATTAATAATTTCTACATCTTCATTTGTGAGATGATATTCAAATTTTTGCCACTTTTATTGGGTTATTTACCTTTTCATTATTGTTTTGTAGGAGTTCTTTATATGATCTATATATAAATCCTTGGTTGGATACATGTTCTACCAATATTTTTTCCCAGTATGTATTTTACTTTTTCATTTTACTAGTAGTGTCTTCCAAAGAGAAGATTTTTTTATTTAAATGAATTTAAATTTATCAATTTTTTAATTTTATAATTCTTGCCCTTTGTGTCCTATATAAGAAATATTGGGCTAGTTCTAGATTAAGGAAATATATTTTATGATAGGATATTATGTTTTTTCCAGATGTTTTATCTTTTATCTTTAGATTTTTAAGTTTGTGTCAATTTTTATTTATGGTATGGGGTAAAATTTGAGATTTATATTTTTACATAAGGATATCTAGTTGTTCAAGCACCATTTGTTAAAAATACTATTGTTTCCTGTATTTGTTTTTTATTAACAATTCCCAAAAACTTAGGAGCTTAACTCAACATAAATTTATTGTCTTACTGTCTGTGGTTCAGAAATATAACAAGGGTCTCACCAGGCCAAAATCAAGGGGTTCTCAGGGCTGTGTTTCTTTCTGGAGGCTTTAAGGGAGAATCCACTTTGCTCATTCAGGTTATGAGCAGAACTCAGTTTCTTGTGGTTGTAGAAATGAGGCCCATGTCTCCTTACTGGTTGTCAGCTGAGGGTTGTTACCAACTTCTAGAGGCCACCCCCATTCTTGTGTCTTTCTTCTTCTATCTTCAGTGCCAGCAATGGTTGGTCAAGTACCACCACAGTTTGAATGTCTCCTGCCTCCTCTTCTGTCACATCTATCTGATTGACACATCTGCCTTCTGTTGCTGCTTTTAAGAACCTATATGTTATATTCAGCCCATGTGGATTATCCAGGATGATCTCCCTATTTATGGTCTGTAACTTTAATTACATCTTCAAAGTCCCTTTGCCATGAAACATAATATACAGAGGCATAACACAAAGGCGCAAAGATCATAAGAGCCAAAATTCTGCCTACCACACGTCCTTTTCAAATTGCCTTGGCACTTTTACATAAAACCAAATACCCAAATTTATTTCTGGACTCTATGTTTTTCCATGGATCTGTATGTCTATTCTCTGTCAATAACATACTGTCTTGGTTACTGTAGATTTATAGTAAGTCTTGATATTCAGTAGCTCAGTCCTCCAATTTCTTCCTTTCCAGAATTACTTCGGCTATTCAAGGTCATCTGCATTTCCATATGAATTGTATAATCAGCTTGTCAGTACAATCAGAACTGAATTGGATCCAGTTAAATTTGGGGATAATTAGCACCATAACTATACTGAGCTTCCAAAACAGGAACATGATATGCTTCACTTATTTAGGCCTTCCTTAATTTTTCTCAACAATAAAAATTATTTTAATGCACAGGTGTTTGCCAAAATTGTTAAACTTACCAATAAGTATTTCATGGTTTGGGATGCTATGGCAAATTTTATTTTAAAAATTTAATTTTCTAATTGCTTCTTGTTTTTATCCAGAAATAAAATTGATTTTTGTATATTGACCTTGCTAAATGTATCTATAAGTACTAGTCACTTTCATGTAGATTCTTTATGAAAATCTACGTGAATGATCATGTTGTCATCAAATATAGTTTTATACAATTCTTTATAATTTACATATTTTTCATTTTTCTCTTGCCTTAATGCACTCTATAGAACTTGCAGTATTATGATGAATAGAAGTGGTGGGAGCTGACATTCCTGCTGGTTTCCAATTTTTAGGGAAATAATTCAGTCCTTCTCCATTAAGCAAAATGTTAACCATAGGATTTTTGAGAATGTCATTTCTTAAGCTCAGGAGTTTTCCTACCATTCCTAATCTTGTTAGTTTTTATGCTGAATGTTCCTTCTGCATTTCTTGAAATGGGCATGTGTTAATCTCCTTTATTCTGTTATTATGAAGAATTACATTGATTTTCAAATGTTAAACCAAACATGCATTCTTAGGATACACTTCACTTGGTCACAGTGTATTATAATTTTTATTCATTGATATATTTGATTGCTAATATTTTAAGGATTTTTGTATCTATATTCATGAGTAATATTTGTGTATACTTTTCCTTTTTTAATGTGTTCATATATTTTAAACTCTTTTCTTTCAAATTTTTATTTAAATTCTAGTTACTTAACATACAGTGTAATATTAGTTTCAGCAGTAGAATTTAAAGATTCATCACTTACATATAACACCCAGTGCTCAACACAAGTATCCTCCCTAATACCCATTAATGATTTAGCCCATCCCCCACCCACCTCCCCTCCAGCAACCCTGTTTGTTCTCTATAGTTAAGAGTCTCTTATGATTTGTTTCCCTCTCTCTTTTTTCCCTTCCCCTATGTTCACCTGTTTTGTTTCTTAAATTCCACATATGAGTGAAATCATATGGTGTTTGTCTTTCTTTGACTGACTTGTTTCACTTAGCATAATGCACTCTAGCTCCATCCACATTGTTGCAAATGGCAAGAATTCATTCTTTTTGATGGCTGAGTAATATTCCATTGTAAATATATCCACCTCTTCTTTATCCATTCATCAGTTGATGGACATATGGGCTCTATCCATAATTTGGCTGTTGTTGATAATGCTGGTATCTGGGTGCATGTGCCCCTTCAAATCAGTATATTTTTATCATTTGGGTAAATACCTAGTAGTGTTATTGCTGGGTCTAGGGAAGTTCTATTTTTAACTTTTTGAGGACCCTACATACTGTTTTCCACAGTGGTTGCACCAGTTTGCTTTCCACCAACAGTGTAAGAGGATTCCCCTTTCTCCACATCCTCCCCAACATCTGTTGTTTCCTGTGTTTTCCTTCTTATGTCCCAGGCTTCTGTCAGATCGCTGGCTTCATCCTGTCTGTGTCCACACTGTCTGCACACCTGGTGGTGGTGCAGTGCTCCTGTGTTTTATCTCAGGCATGAGACTGTGTTTTGAAACTCCAAATTTTAGGGACCCATCAGGGCATGGACACACACGGATCCTTTGGGGGAGGGTCTCACTGCATTGTGGCTGGTACAAGTTTATCCAGGAAAAGTAGTCACACGGCCACACAGAGACTTGGATTTTATGGTAAATTGTAGCAAAAAGTCAGTCCATGTTAGCATCCCTCAGCAGTGCCTCTGCTCCTATGCTAATGAATGGGGCAGCTCAATGGCACCCTCCAGCTCTTTTGTCCCTGGAGAGGCAGTACCATCTCTCCCAAATGCACTCTGGGAACTGTCTCTCCCAGAGTGACCAGGGGATCCTAAGAGTATGCTCTCTGCTCCTGGGCCTCCTCCCTCCTTCTCCACAGGAGCACTGCTATGCCCTCCAGGCTTGACCCTTACAATGGCATGGACTTCAAAAACCTGAGACTTTCAGCTTTGCTGCTTGTAAAAACTTACAATAGTCAGCCCCCCTCATTTTCCAAGTCAATGGTTTTGGTGAAGTGTTTTTCCTGTGCAATCCGCTTCATGCTGCTTTATCTCTGTCTCTGTCTCTCTCTCTTCTGTCATCAAAGCTCCCTCCTGTCCACAGCACCCGCAATTCTTTTCTCCCCAGAATCACATCACCCCACCTCCTACCTTCCATGATGTGGCCTCTTTTCTCCCTCTAGTTGTTCAGTTTGTTCTCTGAGTCCTCAGATCGATTTCCTGGGTGTTCAGAATGATTTGATAATTAGCTAGCTGTGTTTGTGGGACAGGCAAGCATAAGGTCCTCTTACTACTCCACCATCTTAACTCCTCCTCCCTCTATCATTAATTTATTTTTATTGTTGAGTATTATATGTATTGCAGTTTATTTAAATATTCACCTGCCTAAGGAGCCCTGTTTTTTTTTTTCCAGTTTGGGGCTATTACACATAGAGCTAATATAAAAGCATTCATTTTCACGTTTTTGTATCAACATAAGTCTTCATTTTTCTGGGATAAATGTCTAGTAGTGCAACTGCTGGACCATATGGTGTTATGGTATAGTATATGGTGGTATATGTATAGCTTTGTTAAGAAACTGCGAAATTGCTTTCCTGGTCAGCATTTGATTTTGTCACTTTTTTTTTTTAACCATTATGTTAGGCGTGTCATCATTGTCATTGTGTTTTTAATTTGCAATTCCCTGTTGCTCAAAGGTGTTGGACATCTTTTCAGGAGGGTATTTAACAATTGTATATCTTCAATGAAATGGTTCTTCCTGTCTTTTGCCTATATTCTGATCAGACTCTTTACTTTTTTGCCTTTGAGTTTTGAGAGTTCCTTAAGTATTTTAGATACAAGTCTATGTCAGATATGTAGTTTACAAATATTTCCCCCAAGTCTGCTAGCTTGTCATTTCAGCCTCTTAACAGTCTTTCACAGAGCAAGTTTTAAAATTTTTGATGAAAACTAATTTATCAGTTTTTTCAATTTATGGAGTGTGCTTTTTGGTATGAAGTCTAAGCACTCTTTGCCTAGCCCTAGACTCAAAAGACTTTCTTCCCTGTATTTGCTAAACGTTTTCTGGTTTTTCATTTTACACTTAAGTCCATGATCAATTTTGAGTTAATTTTTATATAAAGTGTGAGACTTAGGTTGATGTTTATTTTGGGGGGAGAGTCTATGAATGTCCAATATCTCCAGCATCATGTTGAAAAGAATAACTTTCCTCCATTGAATTGCTTTTGCACCTTTGTTAAAAATCAGATGTGCATATTTGCATCTATTTTAGAATTCTTTTTTTTTACTTTTTTTTTATTATGTTATGTTAATCACCATACATTACATCTTTAGTTTTTGATGTAGTGTTCCATGATTCATTGTTTGAGTATAACACCCACTGCTCCATGCAGTACGTGCCCTCTTTAATACCCATCACCAGGCTAACCCATTCCCCCATCCCCCTCCCTTCTAGAACCCTCAGTTTGTTTCTCAGAGTCCATAGTCTCTCATGGTTCCTCTCCCCCTCTGATTTTCCCCCCTTCATTCTTCCCTTCCTGCTATCTTCTTTTTTTTTTTAAACATAAAATGTATTATTTGTTTCAGAGGTACATATCTGTGATTCAATAGTCTTACACAATTCACAGCACTCACCATAGCACATACCCTCCCCAATGTCTAGTTTAGGATTCTTTATTCAGTTCACTGATATATGTGTCAATCCCTCCACCAGTATCATACAGACTTTGTCACTGTATCTATATGAGTCTTGAAATCAGGAACATTGATTCCACCCACTGTACTCTTCTTTTTCTTTTTTTTTTTAATAGGACCACTTTTTTTTTTTTTTAAAGATTTTATTTATTTATTTGACAGAGAGAGAGAGAACAAATAGGCAGAGAGGCAGGCAGAGGGAACGGGAGAAGCAGACTCCCCGCTGAGCAGGGAGCCCGATGCGGGGCTCGATCCCAGGACCCTGGGATCATGACCTGAGCCGAAGGCAGCAGCTTAACCGACTGAGCCACCCAGGTGCCCCTCTTCTTTTTCAAAATAGATTTAGCTATTCTAATCCTTTTACTTTTCCATATACATTTTAGAACAACAATAACAAAAACCTACTGGCATTTTGTTAGGGATTTTATTAAATCTGCATTCAGTTTTTCACTATTTTGTATAATGTTAGATATAGGCTTTTTGCAGATAGTCTTAATCAACATGAAGTTTCCCTGTAGTCCTATTTTTATGTGATTATTTATCATGAATGGGAATTGAATTTTGTCAAATGCTTTTTCTGCATCAATTGATATGATTATGAGTTTTTTTTCTTTAGGCTTTTAATATGATGGATTACATTAATTGATTTTTGAATATTTAACGAGCCTTGCATCCCTGAAAAAAGCTTCAACTATGTGGTCATGGTGAATAATTCTTTTATACATTGCTGAATTCGTCTTGCTAATATTTGTTAAGGACTTTTACATCTATATTCATGAGGGGTAATGGTATGTAGTTTTCTATTCTGATATTTTGTCTGTCTTTAGTATCAGGATAATACTAGTTTCATAAAATGAATTGGGAATTGGTGTTAATTCTTCTATAATGTTTGGTAGATTTCTTCAGTGAAACCATCTGGACCTGAAGACATTTTATGGGAGTTTTTTAAATTAATTAATAATTAAGTTCATTAATATAATGGAGCAATTAAATATTTGGTAACTTGTGGTAGTTTTTGTTTTTTTAAGGAATAGGTCTTTTTCACTTAATTCATCAGATTTATCTGTGTAGAGATGTTTGTGGTTTCCCTTATTATTCTTTGATAACTTTACGGCCTGTACTGATCTCCTTTGTTTCATTCCTAATATTGATGATTTGGATTTTTGTTCCTTGTCAGCCTTGCTAAACGTTTGCCAATTTTATTGAACTTTTCAAAGAATTAGGTCTTTAGTTTCATTGATTTTCTCTATTGTTTTTCTGGTTTTGGTTCCATTGATTTTTTTTTAATCTTTATTATATCCTTCCATTTTATTTGGGCCTATTTTGTTCTTCTTTTCTTTAGTTTTTGAGATGAGAGCTTAGATTATTGAGTTGAGACTTTGTTTTCCAATGTACACATTTAGGGCTATAGATTTCCCTCACAGTACAGCTTTAGCTGCTTCCTACAAATTCTGATATTTTGTACTTTCATTTTTATTCATTTCAACATGTCTTTATTACCTTGAGACTCCTCTTTGACACATGCATTATTTAAATGTGTATTGCTTAGTTTCCAAATGTTTGGAGATTTCCATATTGTAATTATTTCTTGATTCTATTATGTTCAGGAATATACTCTGTATGACTTCAAATCTTTATATTTGCTGAATTCTCTTTTTTATCCCAGGATATGGTCTATCTTGTTTATATTGTATGGAAATGTGTAAAGAATATGTATTCTGCTGTTGTTGGGTAGAGTGTTTTGTAAATGTCAATTGGATCCTGTTGGATGATGGTATTGAGCTCTTCTGTGCCCTTGCTTATTTTCTATTTAGATGTTTAATCAAATTCCAAGATAAGGATGTTAAGATATTACAGATTTGTCTATTCCTTCTTTAAATTCTATCATTTTTTTTTCTCCTTTAATCTCAGCTCTTTTGTTTGGTGCATACATGTTTAGAGTTTCTCTCTCTCCTTTGATGATTGACTCTTTTATATAATGTCCTTCTCTGTCTTTGGTAATATTTTTTGCTCTGAAATTGACTATCTGATATTAATATAGCGATTCCTGCTTTCCTTTGATTAATTTTTTCATTATATATATTTTTTATATTCAACCTGCCTATATTGTTATATTTGGAGTGAGTTTCTTGTAGACAGAATCGAGTTGGGACAGGATTTATAAATCCATTTTGCTAATCTCTGGGTTTAATTGGTGTATTTAGATCACATTCATTTAATATAAGTATTGATATATTAGGTCTTAAGTCTGCCATTTTATTCTTTTGTTTCAAGTCTTTGTTCTCTCTGTTTTTTATTTCATGCTTTTACTTTCTCTGCCTTTCTATGGGCTATTTAAACAGGTTTTACAATTCCACTTTGATTTATTTATAGTATTTTTTGAATATCAAAAGCTCAAAAACACATGATCCCTGCCCTTGAGGGAATAATCCTAGCAATAGTTCTCAATCTTATGAACATCAGGATAACCTGTTGATATATAGAAATGATAGATTGATAGATAGATAGATGATAGATAGATAGATGATAGATATTATGCAGATTATGTAGCTACATATTATACAACATATATTATATATATAACATACATAACATAAAATATCTACTATCTATATCTAATTTATCTATTTATCTATTTATTTATCTATCTTCCTATACCTGCATAGAGATTCTGATTTTGTGGGACTGAGTTAGGATTGAGGGTCTGATATTTAAAACCTCCACAATTTGATTCTTCTTGTTGTTGTTCTTTATAATAGTTATATTGATATGTAATTCTTATATCATAAAATTCACCACTTTAAAATGAACAATTCATTGGTTTATAGTATATTTACAGAAATTTGCAACAATTGAAACTATCTACATTCTACCTTTATGAATTTTTTTGGACCTTTCATATAAGTAGAATCATAGAACATGTGGTCCCTTGGGACTAGCTTCTTTCACTTAGCATAATCTTTTCAAGTTTAATCCATGTTGTAGCATATATTATACTTAATTCTTATTTATTATTGAATAATATACCATTGTATGGACATACCATAATTTGTTTATCCATTTTTCATTTGATGGGCATTTGGGTTGTTTTTTACTTTATGGCTATTATGAATAATGTTGCTATAAACAATCTTGTACAGATTTTGTGTGGGTCCAAAGTTTGATTCTGATACCCTATTGAAACTGTGAACCAATAATCTAAAGCAGTACCGTTTAATATAATCTTCTGCAATGATTTAAATAGTACATATCAGCAAGGTCCAAAGTGGTACTGCTGGTGAAATGTGATTATTAAGCACTTGAAATATGGGTAGTGGGACTGAGA
Source organism: Halichoerus grypus (assembly GCF_964656455.1). NCBI lineage: Eukaryota > Metazoa > Chordata > Mammalia > Carnivora > Phocidae > Halichoerus > Halichoerus grypus. The sequence goes on along the minus strand of NC_135727.1, from coordinate 25,123,090 downwards.
AACTGTGATAAATTTTTAATTTTATTTTGTTAGCCACATGTCACTAGTATCTTCTATATTGGACAGGCACAAAAGGGAATCTAGGTTTAGAAAGATAAGTATTGACAGTAAAATATGGATTGGTAAAGAATGAGGCTGTAGGCAGGAAGACAAGATCGGGAAATATTTATAAATTCCATTGTAAGAAGATGAGGGTCAGAACTAGGCCAATAGCAGTGGAGATAACCTGAGGGGAAGGATCCAAAAGACATTTTAGTCTAGACATGAATAATTGATGTTTTAGGGGTAATAGAGAGGGAGGAATCTAGGAAGACTTAAGCCCTGCTATATGTCTAAGCCTCACTTTATATTTGTACATAAGTTTAAGCTTGTTTGTTAATATTTAGCAACATAGAGGAGTTCCTTCTAAATTCTGCCAATATTCAATTAGTTAATGTCTGGAATTCATTGAAAGAAGAACTGTACTCACTACAGATTTGAACACAGTAACAGTTACCATTACAATTTTAATGACTTACATTTTTAAAATTTAATTAGAAGATTAAATATTTATTGTTACATATAAAAAAATACACTTAACATACCATGCTTGTGCTATTATTACATTGAAGAAATAACCAAGGAAGAACCTGTGACTTTTACTTCAGCAAGTAAATTTGTAATCTACAAAGGTCTTCCTATCACTACTGTCCAACGACAGACATTCTTCAATTACATATTTGCAAAGCACAGCAGGAATTCAGGTAGCAATTGCATAGTAGCTTCTGTAAACATAGTATTGAATTCACAGTGCATATTTATTCTTTCAGGTTCCATCGTTCTGTTATTTAATTGTTAATAGAAAGAGAATTAGGGAATAGTGTATGCTTGTTTTGACAGTGGCAGCTCTGATAATTAGAAGTAGAGTCAATAAGACACATTTTAGGGAAAAGCAATAAAATACACAATTATCCTTTTCCTCATCTCAATCATGTTCTTTTTTTTTTTCCCAGAACATCCTCTTATAACTGAAAGTTTGTACCCTTTTATCAGCCCCTACCTATTTTCATGTTTGTTTGTTTATCAGATTGTGCTTCAGTTATAGAATATATTTATAGTACAGTGATAAAAACTGATGTAGATGGTCCATTTACATTTATTGAATGGCTATGAGATAAAAGTTATTTTCGTGGGTTTTCAGAAGAGTGACATATCTCATTTTACTTTTACTTTTTTATTTTTACTTTTACTTTTTATTTTACCAGGCAGTGGGGTGCCTGGTCAGCTCAGTTGGAAGAGACTCTTGATCTTGGGGTTGTGAGTTCGAACCCCACATTGGGTGTAGAAATTACAAAAAAACAATAGACTTTAAAAAAATAGAGAGCATTTACCACATGTGTACATCACAAAATACTTTTTAATGTGTGAATTGTAACATAGTGTGAAATACAGAAAACTAGGTAGAACCTGATTGTCCATTGACATAATACATATATTGTGGTATATTCACATAATAGATGATCCAGTGGTTAAAATAAACTAAACAGATACATACACATATCATTAAAGATCTCAAATACATGTTAAGTGAAAAAAGCAAATTGCTGAAAAAATTCACACAAAATTAATAAAAGTCATTCTATATATTATAGATGGAAAGATGCACATGTATGAACTGACTCTAGATATAGCTATGCATCTTATTACCTCTCATGACCTTGGGCAAGTTATTTAATTACTCCTTTGTAAAATGGTCATCTGTAAAATGTAGATTACTGTAAGGATTAAATGAGCAAATCTTTGGAAAGTATTAATAACTGGCCCATGCTAAGTACTTAAGTATTTGTTAAATAAATATAAATACATAGCAGTATAAAACTTGAATTGGACAGATACTTGCTAAACTATTACAGTGAGTGTTTACTGTGGGGAACATGAAAAGAGAATTTATAATTATAATGTTCAATGAGGGCTTCTACTTCATCTACGATTTTACTTTCAGTTAATTCTAGATGGTAGAAACATGAGTATTTGTTACATGTACATTTTGTTAGTTTAAAAATTAAAAGTCAGGAACCATATTTGAAATTACCACTAAAAAGTTATCTTGATCTTTAAAAATTAGTGTTATGTGATCTTTAATAGTCTTTATAGACCTACACAATTTTATCATTCATTAATCTTACTCTTGGCCATATATTCTGTGGGTACCTGCTAATAATGAGAGATGAACAAATTGTCATACCTGTTTACCATTTTCTTTTTTCTCCATAAGAATTGACCTTAGGAAAAGTTTAATTGGTAGAATAGATTCTGAAAGATAGTCACTTACCCCACCTGATTCCTCTAAGCACTGCATAATGCACAGTATACACTTTGTACCTTAATTTTTGACATTTACAATGTCAGAACTAATTGCTATTATCTGAGCAGCAACTCAAAATATTGAGGTAAAATGAAGGCTTGGTTGTTACATAGCTTTGAAGTTTTGAGATTTTTTTTAATGTTTTAATATTCTCAAAGAATGGTAGTGCCAAGTTATCTTTCATTACTCAATATTCAGCCCAGCAAATTGGGAAAAATACAACAATAACAGATGCTGTGGGTGACTGCAGTGCTCTGCCATTAGTTTGACTTGTGTTTTTCATTTTGAGACTGGGTGAGTCACCCATGGAGAGTTATAAAGTAAAACAAAGAAGATTCAAGATTTTAATAAGACATTACCTTGAGCTCCTCACATTGAAGATAGTTTATCTCTGTCTGGATGCAAGTGTTTATATATGTGAACAGTCAAAGATAGAGACCACAATAAACAGGCATAGTAATAAAATCTCTTTGCAGGAGAAGATGAAATACTGGCTACTACTTATGTATATAGATGTGACACAGAATCATTATTCTATTGGGATCCTGAAGGTCAAATATATGTCTCTATCTAATGTCCCTTCTCAGCAGAAGGCTTTCATCCTATTATGATGTCTCTGCTTCTTTCCTTATGGAAGTTGCCTTTTATAAAGGGAATTATTTAATCCATGATCTCAGTCTTTTATCTTATTCTGTAGATAATATTTATTTGGTTTTCCAGAACAATATTATATTCTCAGGTTGCTAAATTCAAAACAGCTAAATGGGTTGGGAGAATTATTAGTTATTCAATTGGTAGTTTTGCCCACATTAGTATAAATCATTGATTTGAAAGATTCTCAGTGAACTGATTAATCTGTTTATAGCTACATCAACCAGCTATTATATTGTGTGTTGATAATATAACTAATTAATGGATAAAACCTACTGAAAAGCAAGATAAATGAACAAATTTAGGTACTGTATCTCTGTTTTGTTTTGTACTCCCAATGCTAAATATTTGTGATATTTAATTGAAGACTCATGCACTGATTATAATCCTTTGTAAGTGAAAGTGTCTAGATTTCCAAAATCTTCTGATTAATAACAGGGAGGTATGTGCAGCAAATATGCTCCCATGTTATTAATAGTACTCAAGTCCTAATATTGAGAATAAAAAACTTTATGAATTATGTTTCTTCCCTTCCTGTGGCTATAGACTCAATATAACTTTTAAAGTTCTGAGTGATTATTTTTTCCTTGCCCCCTATAAATAATAAAACAAGTCCCATTTTTATCAGAGGTTAGATTAATATAATGTAGGACTGGCCTTATTATCAGTAAAGGACATCAGAGATGGGGATGGATTTGAGTGTTATAGCAATGAGTAAGAATATGTCTGAGTTTATTCCAAAGCTAAAACTCTCTTCCCCACTATAATTATAGTTGGGAATGTGGGACTAGGGAAGATTAATGGACATTTAGGCATTAAGACTCAAACTAAAATTATGGTCATATAACAAGCAGAGAGATGCTTTGAGGAAAATATGAGTATGGCAGAAAATTGGATGTCTCTAGTGTTACAGGTTCTTCAAATCAGCTTCTAGCCATGAATATTACACATATAAATTATATAATATTTTATGTAGAGATTATCATATTATAATTTATATATTATGATTCTATATTATTATAAACTATTATATATATATATAATATATGCCATATGCATGGCAGGAAAGGTTAAAGAATAACACAGATTCTTGAAATTGGTAGATGCTGGGTCATGTTCTGCATTGGGGTCAGGAACATTTATATCATACTCTGCAGACCCTGAGGTAGTGCCCATGTAATTCTCACAGTACTTGCCCAAAACCAACTGTTTGAGGAGATGAGACAGAAAAACCAGAAAACCACAGTCCTGTCAAGTGTCAATGGGACAAAAGTTTCCATGATCAATTTTGAGATACACTGAATTGTTTATCCCTTTTTGGAGCGAATTCAGTTGATCACTATTGCAATTGTTTTGGCAAAAGGCTTTCATGGGCTTCCATATTCTATGAAAATGAGTTTTTCTCATCTTCAGCTTATTTAATCTTCTGCTGCATTGAGCACCATTGATCATTCCTGTCTTCTCCTTCTTCTCTTCTCCACTCCAACCTCGCCTTTTAAAAGGTATCTTCAGGGGCACCTGGCTCAGTCTGTTAAGCGTCTGACTCTTGATCTCAGCTCAGGTCCTGATCTCAGGGTTGTGAGTTACAGCCTTGTGTTGGGTTCCATACTGGGCAGGGAGCCTACTTAAAAATATATATATATATTAAAAATAAAAAGATGTCTTGTTTTTTCCCCTCCTGTTAACTGAAGAAAAACATATTAGACTGTTCAAACATTACTTAAATATATAAAATATGAAGAAATTCCACTATTATACTATCTCTTAGAGACACACAGTTAACCCTTTTGGGTATATTCTTACATTCTTACATATACTGTATATGTCTTCCTCTTATCTTCCTCCTCCTATTTTTAACCAAAAATGGATTATAATATGCATCTGGTTTGCAATTTGCTTATTTCATCTAACATTATCAAGGCTACTTCTCCATGTCAGTACATAAAGAATGAACTCCAGAATTTTAACAATTGTATAGCATTCCACTATTTGGAGAAAAGTCCAACTAGACAAGCTCATCCACGGACAGCCCTCCAACTATGCTTGCCACTTCAAAAATCACTTCTGTTGGGACACCTGGGTGGCTCAGTTGGTTAAGCGTCTGCCTACCACTCAGGTCATGATCCCAGGGTCCTGGGATAGAGTCCTGCATCGGGGTCCTTGCTCAGCAAGGAGCCTGCTTCTCCCTCTGCCTGCTGCTCCCCCTGCTTGTGCACTCATTCACTCTCTCTCTGACAAATAAATAAACAAAATCTTAAAAACAAAAACAAAAATAGAAATCACTCCTGCTGTTAATGTATGTCAAAATATAGCATGGAATCTTTATGGGAGGTTCTCTGTGAAGACTGGCTTCCATAAAAATGGCAGCATTCTCATAGTTGTATCTTAGGCTTGTGGTAACCCTGCTCAGCTTTATTTGTCAAAGTGAACCAATCTGATTTCTGTTTTCCAGAACATTGTCAAATATCTGATCTGATAATGGCACTCTTTCTTATAGCCCTAGCATGGAGTTACTCAATTTAAATAACCTTACTGTCACTTCTGTAAGATTCTTACAAGGAAGTGTCTGTCATTTTGAACCACAAGCTCCACTGAATTGTTAAACTGATTAGTTTTGCATGTGGTTAACATCACCTTTGATCTGGATTACTGCAGTGACCTACTAAATGATGCCCCTCCTTCCCTGTCTTTCCCCTACTACAGTTTACAGTATATTATATCTACACAGCATCCAGGTTTCCTTCTAAAACATAAATCCCCTGTTCAAAACCCTCCCTGGCTTTTCATTTCATTCAAAGTCAAGTCCAAGACTCTTATAATTACTTATAGATATCTGCATGATATCATCCATTACCTCTCTGGCCTTACCCCTTTCTTCATGCACTCTGCTCCAAAAACACTGGTCTTTCTACTACTCTAACACACACACACACACACACACACACACCAGGCATGGTCCCACCTCGTAGATCTCTGTACTTGATATTCCCTCCACCCGCACACCCTCTTCTCTGATATAGCTGCATAGCTCACTTTGTACTTCCTTCAAATCTCAGCTCAAAAGTTAATTTATTGACCAGGCTCTAACAACTTTATTTAAAATTGCATCTCACCCAGAATTCCTAACCCCTATTCTCTTTTGGAATAGAATAGAAAGGACAGAAATAAACCCACACTTATATGGCCAATTAATTTATGACAAAGGAGCCAAGAATATACAATGGGGAAAGGACAGTCTCATCAATAAATGGTGTTGGAAAAACTGGACAGCCACCTGCAAAAGACTGCCACTATCTTACACCATACAGAGAAATCTATTCAAAATGGATTAAAGAGTCTACATCAAACTAAAAAGCTTCTGCATTGCAAAGTGAAACCATCAACAAAATGAAAAGCCAGCCTATGGAATGGGAAAAAATATTTGCAAATCATATATCTATCTGATAAGGGGTTAATATCCAAAATATATAAAGAACTCATACAACTCAATAGCAAAAAGCTGATTAAAAAATGGACAGAGGACCTGAACATAATTTTCCCAACAAAGACCTACAGATGGCCAAGAGACACATGAAAAGATACTCAACATCACTAATAATCAGGTACATAAATGCAATCAAAACCACAGTGAGATATCACATCACACCTGTCGGAATAGCTATTACCAAAAAGACAAGAAGTAACCAGTGTTGGCAAGGATGTGGAGAAAAGTGAACTCTTGTGCACTGTTGATGGGAATGTAAATTGGTGCAGCCACTATGGAGAACAGTACGGAGGTTCCTCAAATGATTAAAAATAGAATTACCACATGATCCAGCAATTCCACTCCTGGGTATTTATCCAAAGGAAACGAAATCCCTGACTCAAAAATATATATGCACCCCCATGTTCATTGCAGCATTATTTATAGTAGCCAAGATATGGAAAAAAACCTAAGTATTCATCAAAGAATGAAAGGATAAAGAAAATGTGATTGATATATATATATATATATATATATATATATACACACTCACATACACACACACACACACACACACACACACATACAATTGAATACCATTCGGCCATAAAAAGGAGAGCCCACCATTTACAGCATGGATGGACCTTAAAGGCATTATGCTAAGTGAAGTAAGTCAGATAAAGACAAATACCAAATGATGACACTTATATGTGGAATCTAAAAAACAAATGTGCTTATAGACACAAAGAACAGACTGGTGGTTGCCAGAAGTAGGGGCTGAGGGGTAGGTTAAGTAGGTGAAGGCAGTCAAAAGATACAAACTTCCATTTATAAAACAAATAAATCCTGGGGATGTAATGTACGGCATGATGAATATAGTTAATAATACTGTACTGCATTTCTGAAAGTTGCTAGGAGAGTTAACCTTAAAAGTTTTCATTATAAGAAAAAAAATTGTGTACTGATGGATGTTAATTAGACTTAGTAATCATTTCACAGTATATACAAATATTGAATCATGTTGTACACTTGAAACTAACATAATGTCAATTATAACTCAATAAAAATATTAAAATAAAATTGCATCTCCCCCAGAATTCCTATCCCCTATTCTCTTTTACCCTGATTTATTTTATTTATTAGGATTGGAAACCATCTGACATACCATACATTTACTAATTTGTATGTTTATTGTCTCTTTTCTTCTCAATGGACTGCAAACCTTATGAGGCATTGTTTGCTTATCTTGTTCACCATAGTATCTCTAGCACCTGGAACAATGCCAGGTATATGGTAAGTATTTAAGAAATATTTGTTGAATAAGCAAGTAAGTAAAAATAGAAAAGTATTGATGTTTCATATATTAATTTCAAAACTGAATATCTTACTACATTATTTCATTGTTTCTAACAATTTTTTCAGTTGACTAGTTTGGATGTCTTTTTACAGTCATATCATCTGTAAATAATTATAACTGCTTTCTCTTCTCCAATATTTATACCTTTTTTCTATCTTTTCTAATTTCTGTATCTAGAATTTTTATAATAATATTAAATACTGATGGTGATTGTTAGAATCCTTGTTTCATTCCTTACTTTCATTGGAATTCCTCTGATGTATCATTTAAGAGGATTCTGGTTGAGGTTGGAAACACAACACAGACAGACAGACAGACAGACACACACACACACACACACACACACACACACACCCCATATGAAGAATATATATGCTCATACTTTACTAAAGATTTTATCAAGCATTTTAGTAGGGTTTTATTAAATTATTTATTGGAATTTATTAACATGAACATGTGTCTTCTCATTTGACCTGTTAATATGATACACTGCAAAAATAGACTTCTCAATAATGAACACTCCACGTTCCACGAACTAGCTTCACTTTGTCATGGCATAGTTTCCTTTTAATACACTGATGGATTATACTCAGAGTTTTTTAAGGATAACTTGCATTTATTTATCTCTATATGTAAATAGGTCTCTTCATTTGGTGTAATTTTAGTCAAGTTTGTTATTAATATTTATTTTGGTTTTGTAATAATTGATAATAAAATATTAATATTATTTTGGTCTCATATAGAAAAGAGTAAACTTTACTCTTTATGCTCCGAAGCAGCTCAAAATTAAATATTCCTTGACAATATGAAATAATTTATTTATGATACCACCAGGCCTAGCATGTGTATTATATGCTTATAATTATATGTTTAAGTGTGTGATTTTCTTAGAGGAAATGGCAGATTAAAAAAATAACATTCGCAATTTTTTAGGGTTAATGGTCTGTTCTGGTTTCATATTTCTTCTTGGAAAATGTTTAGTTATTTATATCTTCTGATAATTTTTTTTCACTCAGATTTTACATTTACCAGTCTAATAAATAAATCTGTACCCGTGATTATTTCTTCTTTCTCTCTTCTAATTCTTTTCGTTTGTGCTCTTGTGATTGTGATGCTGAGGAAAGGAGCATCTTCCATTGGACACCTCTTTTATCCTTTGGCAGCCTGGGAAAATTGGCAGAGATCTGCACCTGTGGCATTGTGGAGGAACTCAAAACAGGAGGTAGTTGCAGCTGGTGGTGAGGTGATACTCCACCTCCGTGAGGCTGCCAGGGCTTCAGCATGACTGCCAGAGATGCCAATGCCAGCAAGCTCTTGGAAGTGCTGGAGACATCCCAGACCAGCAGGCTAAGTGGTCCAGAAATCACTATGAAGTTCTGCTTTGTGATGAGGGTCTGACTTTCCATTCTCCAAGAAGGTACCAACAGTTGACCAATGAAATAGCTTAATTAGTGGACAGATGTGAGGTCCTAGGTAAATATTTAGGGAGGATATCTGGGAGAAAAACTGCCCTTTATGACTGGGGTTAAGACTCAAAAATACCTGCAAAATAATTAAAATTATTATAATTTTAGTATTAAAGAAATATTTTGCTGTTTCAGGCTTATGTGGTAATAGCATTTGAGTAAAATAAGCCTCTTCAATTTTATATTCCCTGCACCTCTATTTTTTTTCTTCATTAGTTTTTAGGATCCTTGATAAACTTTTCTATTCTGCTTTCTTCCAAAAGGGAGAGTTTCCCAACATTTCATTTCACTCACCTTCCCAGCAGTGAGAAATCTCATTCTGGGATATATAGCCATCTCTTCACTGGGTATGTTCTTCTGATGTCAAATAAGCACTTCAGTTTCAGCATGTCACAAATTGAGTTGATCACCCTCCATATATATCCTCTGTGCCTATATTCTCTATATTCACTTGTTGCCACTATGCATTTACATTCAAGCCAGAGCCTTAGAGTCCACCTAAATTTTTTGGCTTTCTTCCACCTTCTACCATACCAAACACTGTTCATTTTATTTTCCACATTTTTCTAAAAACTTCCTCCCTCTCCACACTTACCTCAAATATCCTAGTTCAGGCTCTCATTATCTCCTTCTAGGATTTTCTTTAGTGACATCTGATGTATTGAATACAAGTGAAATGAAGGTGCAATATACCAGAGAATCCTACTAGGTCTAGCTAAGAATCTAAGGAATGTAGTACTTTGTAATCTATCTCCAAATACATGAGCCTGAACTGTAGGTGTTCTCTGCCTTTGGTTTGACAGTATTTTTATTGTTTGCCCTCATTTCCCCATATTCTTGATCTTTGTTTCAGAACCTACTTAGTATTCTGACACAAATCTAACCCAGCCACAGTGGCTTGGAAAGGACCAAGATCAAGCCGATATCTGATTGTCAAAAAGCACAGAGTTTGATGACACATGTTTGGCAAAGGTGTGCAGATGTGCATACGCTATTTATGGGAGGTTAAGTTGGTAGGACCTCTTTGGAGGGTAATTTGGCAATGGCCATTAAATATAAAATTGATCCAGCAATTCCATTTCTAGGAATTTATCCTGCAGATATGCTTACACATGTGCACAAAAATGTATGAACCTAAGTGATCACTGCAGAATAGTTTATAGTAATAGAAAATAAGAACCAATATACATGCTCATTAAAGGTGTAATGAATAAAGTATGTTCCAACCATATAGGGGAATACTATACAATTAAAAGTAATTAGGTATGTATAAGGTATGTATAAGAAACAATCTCTAAAATTTTGTGATAAAAGCGGCACAGATATGTGCAGCACATGCTGTCATTTCTATAAAAATTGCATACACATACATATATGCTTATATATGTATCAACCATCTCTAAATGGATACAGATACAAAATGTACTGCTTGTGATCTATGGGCAAGAGATCAGGGATCCTAGGGTATGAGACTTACTTTTCACTGTACACTTTTTATACAGTATGACTTTTTGGTCATATGCATGTATTACTTAAATAAAACAAAATACAAATAAAGACCAAGTCTTAATAGATGTAGTTTAAAATATTAGGAATATGTGCATATGTAAAATGGTATACATATATGCCATTTCCTCACATGGGAACATATACATACACCAATATACAGTATATGTGAGTAGGTAGCTATAAGCACAACATGTACTTGTTTCATAAATAAAAGTTTGTTAAATCATCTTAAAAACACAAGATACCTAATTATCCCAACCTATAGCAAGTATATTTTGATAAGGTATTCAAAATGTTATTTAATCTTTTAACCCATGACAGTAGCATAAGTTTGCTTTTCAAAAACAAATGTACACAGTTAATGTGTGCACAGTTGATGTTTCAGCCTCAGTTTCTCTCCTGGAAGATTTTGACTTTGATAAATATATTCCTAGAAGGACAATTAAGAAAAAATAAAGTGTATATTGAAGCATTCAAAAACTTTAACCTAGCACTTAATTGCTAAAATACTAAACATGTTTTATTTTTTTCTACAATACATCACATACTCAAATCCAGATAAAAGAATTATCCATGTAAACAATAAAAAAGTTGTCAACAACATCTGCATTGAACACAACAGCTGACCTTTCTCTGTAAATGGCTGCCTGCATAGTGTTACCTAATCTTTAAAGAAATGTTCACCCTAAAAAGTACTTCCCGATTGTCCTGCCACTTATAGGCCAGTTTTGATTAGCTATGGAAATCTGTAGCATAAATGCTACCCAGGAAAGCAGGCCATAATATAGCAGCTTTAAACAAGAAGGCTGAGGGCCTGGGGCTATTGATGCTAAATTTTACTGAATAATCAAAATTGTGATTAATAGGATGACCACCACTGTAAAATTTCTTGATTAAGAAAACGTATTTTTAAATATTTCATGTACCAAAAATATACAAACACCTAGGTTCCAAAATCCAAATGAAACAGGCGCCAAATGGTGGCAATCTACATCTTGAAATGCATTTTCTAGAGCAGGGCTAAACACCTGCCCTGTTATATATATGATGAGTAGTTCCTCTAACCAGCCCAAAAGATACTTTTTGGCACACATTTTCCCAAAATACCATACATATGAAATGTGTAGAAGACCTGAACATACTGTTGAAATACCGGTAAAATTGAAGTACTGAATTGTAATGGGAACCATGTCTACATCACCCCAAAGAAAAACCATATATCAATCATTCAGAGAACACAATTAAGGATTAGACAAAATTCTTTGTAAGAGAAGGCAAAAAAGATGGTTGTGTTGGGGGAGGTATAGAAAAATGGTAAGCCAAGTTTTGATTGCCCAAAGATCAGCTTTGCTCTATCTCTCTCTCTCATACACTACGGACAGGTAAGTTGGGCACTTTCCACCTGGAAGACAAGCGTCACACTGAGTTCAAAAGCACAAACACGGCGTGAGGAAGGAAAGTGAGAGGAGACTGGAAGGTAAATCCGGGCACTTTGAGAACACAGGAGCCATCCTTAGCTCCAGAGGCCTGCGTAGTTCCCATGGAGGCCTGAAGGGAGAGGTCCCCCAGCCACGAAGAGCTTCATCTCAGGCCAGTTGTAGCAGTGGGTGTAGAGAGCGTTGGGGAACTCGCCGATCCCACCGAAGTAGTTCACCCACAGGTCATCGTGGTTGAGCCAGCCCCTGCCACAGGTGAGCTTGAGCTTCCTTCCTGAGGGCCCGGGAGAGGAGTCCGGGCTGGCTGAGGCCCTCTCCTCCAGGAACTTCTGGGCGCGGATGTCATAGAAGAGCAGGGAGCCATGGCCCGTGCCCACGGTGATGATATGCTGGTAGAAACTCAGCGAGCGCACACCCGTGCCGCCCTCTCGGGAGCACAGGGGCCGGATATTCTGCTGACGTTGGCGCGGATCTAGGAAGGAGACATGGGACTGGGAGCCCACCGCGTACAGGGACAACTCATCACAGTAGGTCAGGCACACGTTCTCCCGGCAGTAGGGCAGCCTGATGGAGAGCAGCCTGGACAGAGTGCTTCGGGCTTTCCACAGGTGGAAGTAGCCGTCCAGGGACACCGCTCCCAGCTCCTGGTTCTTGCCGCTGAAGGCCAGAGCCCGCACCTTGCGGTTACTGGGGCTGGTGCTGGACCTGGGGATGGTCTCCATGTCCCTCGGGCGGATGTGGGCGTACACAGGAAGACCCGCGTCATTGTGCCAGGCGATGCTGCCGCTGAACATGTCGGGATCCATCCGCCACAGCGCCACTGTGCCGTCGCGGGAGCCGCTCACAGCCACTGTGTCACTCATCCAGGCGATGGTGAAGATCCAGTCCTTGTGGCCATGGCGGTCGCCCAGGCACACGGGGTCCAGGGTGGGCAGCTGGTAGACGGCCAGGCTGTTGGGGTTCTCACCCCCAGTGGCCAGAAGGGTCTTGGAGGGATTCAGCTCGATGGCGTGGATGCCGCAAGTCGGCTGGGCCCGGGCCAACCAGGGCCCCCGGTCCCGCATCAGGGGGATGCGCGTGATCTGGCCCGAGTGCACATCCACCACGAAGAGGGTGTTACACTTGGTGCCACACACCACCTGCCTGGCGTTCAGCCACTGCGACGCGAACACCTTGTTGAGGGTGCCCAGGGCCAGCTCGCGCTCCCTCAACAGCTCGGGCAGCTTCTGCACCGCATAGCCCCGCAGCTCGCCCTCGGAGTCCGAGAGCCCGGAGCCGCCCCAGCCGCCCACCTCGCGGCCCTTCAGGTAGTGCACCAGCGAGCGCCGCGTCGCCGGCCGCTTCTGTTTCTTGGGCAGCAGCGGCCCCTCCGCGTCCGCCGCCGCCAAGCCCTGAGACGACGAGCTCGCGGCGCCCGCCTCGATCGCCGGCGCTTTCCGCTTCCTGCTACCTGTTTGCTGCGGGGCCATGGTGGGCGGCGGGCGAGTGGCCGCGGCGGCGGCGGCGGCGGCGCGACGGCGGCGGCGGCGGCGCGTGGCACCCGTGTTGGCCGTGGCGGCGGCGGGGAGCGCGGCGCGTCCGCGTCAGCCGGGAGCTCGGGCTCTCAGGGGCCAGGAGGCGGGCACGACCGCTGGGCGCGGAGCCTACCAAGCCCGGGACGCGGCAGCGACGAAGGAGGCGAGGGCGGCGAGGGCGGCGAGGGCGGCGGGCCGGCCTTGGAACGCGGGCCGGAGGGAGCGGGGCCCGGGCGGATCGAGGGCGGAGCGCGAGAGGAGTGCGGCGGCAAGGGCGGCGGCGGCGGCCGGGATCTAGGCTAGGGCGGGAAGTGCGGCCGCCGGGGCGGCTGGAGCGAAGTCTGAGTGGGACGAGGACGACGCTGGGGGACCGAGTGTGAGGGGGCGGAGGCAGCGGGAGGAGCCGGCCAAGAGCAAGCGGGGGGCGCAGGGTAGCACACGCCAGGCTGGGAGGGGTCGGAGGGGGGCGGGAAGTGGGGGATGGAGCCCGCAGTGGGGAAACTCACCCAGGGCCAGCGCTAAGGGATCCCCAGCAGTCTCCGGAGGACACATCCTAGTGCGCCTGCCCAGGTCCTCTTGCTATCCGACTCCAGGGCGTTTCACTATCCTCAGGATAGCAACCAACTGGCCTTCTTAAAATCCCTACTTAAATAAATTCTGAAAGCTAAAATAAAGTCAAGTATGAAGCTAGAAGGAGCTCTAACAATTATATGTTATATGCACAAACGTGTGCTTAGTGCAATCCCAGGAGACCATTTACTACAATTAGTTCAAAGACTAATTGCAGCAACCCTGAACTTGACAAAGAGTGGGGATGTTTAGCAGAGGCAGGAAGACCCCCCCCCCCCCTTAGATCTGTCCTTGCAGCATACCTGTCTCAGCCCCTCTGCTGGGAATGTGTTATAAATTTTCAACCAATTTCTTCTTAATTCTCAAACTGAGGTCCCTGAGTTTCCGCACCAGATCCCTAAAGGATGTGTTCCAAATGTAGTTGCCTAGGCCCCACTTCCTGCCGGAGGTGGAGTGAGGACTCTATAATCCAGGGCAGCCTCAGGAACCTTGAGGACTGCATTGAGGGTGGGGCTGGGGGCTGGGGGTAAGACAAGGGTGTTCCTCCATTGTGTTGGGTTCTCTTGAGCCTTAGAGAGGAACCATGGAGTGGAGTGGAAGAGGTACAGGAGAAGGATACCTCTTTTCCTGCTCCAGGTAGGAAAGGTTCAGTCCCCATTGTCGGTCCCAGAAGGAATCCCAGGTTCCTGGGCATAGCCTTGCCTTGCATGGGAGGGCCCTTGGGGCACTGGTAGGGGGGAATGCATGGATTTCCATAGGCACAGATGGTGAAGAACTTTCCAGAAGGACGTAACCACATAGACACAACGGTGGAATGTTCAGATTATGGGTTTAGCAGTCTCAGAATTTGGATGCTCCGTATCTGGCTTTGCAGCTTCAGAGCAGCCAATTTGGTTGGCAAGCCTATATTTAGACGTGTTCAATTGCACAGTGACATGAGTGGCTGGTAGCTGACACCAGCTCTGCAGACACCCCAGTCTTCCTCTCCAAAACTTTGTTTGCTGAGTGGGTACATGTGAGGAGGTGAATTAACTTTTCTGATCAATCAAGGGAGAGCATGGGATTTACTTTGTTGTTGCTTTTCTCCCCCTTCTCCCAGCCCCTTTTGCACCCTCACCTCAAATGCACAAACTCCAAGTACCAAAACCATAGACCCTTTGCACCACTCCCATCCAGCTGGTACATCCCAATACCCACTCCTCCCCCATATTCCTCCCTATGTTTAAGGCCCTATCAGGAGGGTGAGGGTGGTGGAGAGGGAGTGACCTGACAATGAAAAAAATGTTGACAACTTCATAATTAGAATGATATTACTAGAGAATAAATGACTACAAATTTATTTAATTTAATCTACCATATGTTTCATTTTTAATTTCACCTTAGAAAAATGGGTATTATATAGTAAGGCTTCATGGCATACTTTTTACTGTTGTAGAACAAAATAGGCTGAACATTTGGGAGATGGATAGATACAGATAGGTATAGCTTGCTAGATATAGATATATTTCAATTGTAAAAGTAAATTCTTATAACAATTATTATTTATTGAGAGCCTATTTGTGGCTGGAGGACTGTGCTAAACATTTCAAATGCACATTCAGCTTCACAATAACTTTGTGAGGCAGATTCTATTTTTATAACCATATTTTAAAATGAGGGGCAGAGGCCCGGAAAGACTAATGACTCCCCCATGGTCACACAGCTAGTAAATGGTAAAGTCATGTTGTGAAATCCATGTCTGACTCCAAAGCTTTGAAGACTAACAACTGCCCTATATTATTCAATAAGTACAACTTTTCTATTTCCATCTCTTTAAAAACTATGTAAACTATCCCTATGATGGAAATTTTACAGATGTTGCATCTTGTGCACTTTTGAAATATAGTCAGAATTCCTAAAATAAATGAATAAATACTGAATGCAACTTATGTATAGCACTCCAAATTATAGATAAAGGCAAAAATATGATCTGTGAGATATATTTTCTTTTTTACAAATTCTTTTTAATTAATATGGAATATAATAAATATGCCTACATTGTTGTAAAAATAACACCCGTAAAAATAGTCCAGGCATTATGTCTCTCCACTTTTTTGATAATATATTTATGCAATATTTGTGTATAATGTGTTTGTAGTCACTGTTCAGGTTACTATTTTGTATTGATAAATGAGGTGTGATAATTTCATCTAAAATACGGTACCTGAGACATATTTCATTTATGTCTACACTTTCAGATTTTTCTGAGTTTTTTATTTAAAGATGTAAGATTTAAAGACCAGAGTCAAGTGATATTGAGAAATTTAGAGTGTTGTATATCAGCTTGCAAATTTGAACCTTTATTTGTATCTGATTCCTTCCATTTTTAGGAAAACACAATGTCTGCTAAAACCTAAAGTTATACACAGTACATTTATAGTTAAAGTAGTAGATGAAATGACATGATAACAAAAAAAATTTCATGGCCTTCTGAGTGTCAGGGTCTCTATTAGGTATTTTTGTTACCTATGAGGGCCACTGTGTATGAGTGTTAACATCTTGTCAGTCATTACTAATTTATTTCTGTATTCATTACTGCTTTTTGCTACTAACATACCCCTGATGAATTTGTATTAGCCATACCTATCTCACCTACACCAGATTCCCCTTCGTTGGGTGGGGGCTTATATGAGTGGTTTCAGACCACTGTCTCATCCTGTTCTCTAGTTACTTCATATGTTTAAATGTTATTTTCTTAATCAGATTGTAAAGTCCTCAAGGGGTTACATAACATTTCCTACTACAGTCACACCACCACATAGTTCTAGGTATGCACTAAATGGTTTATAAAACTTGTGATTGTCCTGTTAATAAACTATTAGAATAAAGGAGAGAAAGAAAAATGAAATATCAAAAAGTAGATTTTTGAAATCAAATTACTTGAGTTGTGAAAGTGAAGGATTTGAATTGATTTGTAATAATGCCACATAACTTGTTTGAAGTTAAATTTCAAACAAGTTATGTGACATTTTTCTATCACCTATCTATTTATTTATCATCTATCTATCTATCTATCTATCTATCTATCTATCTATCATCTATCATCATCTATCTATCTATCATCTATCATCTATATTTATATGTGTTTCTTTTCAGCTTATTGGACAATTTTATCAACTGTGTCTGTCCAGCTTTCTAATCTCTGAATGAAGAAAAGGATCTATTTAGCCAGTAAACAAGTTAGGTTACCAATTTAAAATTAGTTAAGGCAGAAGATTTATTTCACTATGGTGGCATGAATATAAGTTTGGTTATTAGGTATGATTCAAATTATTTTGAAAATATTACTAATTTTAGCCTCAAAGCTAAACGAGAAAGAGAAAAGTGGGATAATAGCAGAACTGGTGGGTCAGTAAGTAGACTTTTAGAAGAAGTATTCAATTATGAAAGTTTATTTTATACATTCTTCTATACGAAAATAGATCTTATGAATATGGACTTCATAGATTGGAGCAGATTCTCAGGTACAAAGTCATCTGTCTTCAGAAATGGGATTATATAATCATTTCTGATATATTGTGTAATGATATAAAGTAAGGCTCTCCCTAACAATATTGTTGACATCTTGTCTACATTTGAAGGTATAGCCCTTGCATTATCTTTATCAATAAATACAAAACACTAAAAAATGAAATATAGTTAATTAAGCTTATTTTAAAACAATATATGATAATGATACCTTGTTATTTATAATACACATTAGGCAAACTGTTCTTGAATTATTACATTGGATAAATTTTCACCTAGTCTCTAATTATAATACAGTCCTACCATTTCAAGCTGTGACCTTGTCAAGTCTCCTAAGATAAGCAGCTGTGAACCTGGTTTATAGTCAGATGGGAGGCTTCCTCCAAACCTCATGATGCAGAAACTGGTAGAGATGACTCAGCAGGCTATGTTTCCCCTACAAAGGCACTACTAAAGGCATATGGTGTCAGATGGGGGAATAAAGGAAAGATTTATCACCTTATTTAATTTACTAGAAACAGAATCATAGGGAAGAAGGTAATTTTGACTCCATGACCTCTGCTTTGCCCTACACCTTTCCATCTTCTCTAAGAGGAAGGAATGTGTCAGAGCCCAAACTGGGGCTTTGTTTAATAAGAGAGTAGATTCAGTGTTATCATATGTTTTATGGGAGGCACAACAGTGTAATTGTCAAAGGAGTGGACTTCAGAGCCACATAATGTATTTTGAATTCCGGTTCTGTGGTTTGCTGGCCTTGGAACTGGGTCAGTTGGTATACTCCCTTTGCATTTAGTCCCTTATCTATACATGTGATGATAATATCACCTGTGCTCTGGGGTTGTTTTGATGATTAAATGAGTATATACACACACTAAGAACATGTAAACCCTAATGGCTTTCCCTGCTTTCCCTTATTTAGCTTTACAAGGACAACTTGGCTATGGTAGTGAGGGTTTTTGAGTGCACACTGCAGTACAATGCACACTTACCATCACCAAAGTCTAGTACATGCAGGGATAAAATGTTTGTAGAGCTAGCTTCTTGTGTACTCACGTACAGCTCACCAATCTCTATTATCTTTCCAATCTATAGATAAATATTTATATGGGAAAAATGTATTGTGGGAACAACTTTATAGTGTGCTAGTAGATTATCAAGGGATAGTTTGGAAGGTTTTTTTCTGTGAACCAGCCAGACTGGGGTTCCTGCTCCTAAGAGATACCAATATAAATATGTACCCCCGTACAAAGAATAGATCTCCGTTTAGATTTAGGGCTTTTCCCACCTGCTGATAGTAGTTAAATTGAACAGAAGTGACTGAAAAAAAGTATCTGGATTATGCTCTAATGTCAGATAAGGTACATAAAGGAAGGCATGAATGAGATTATGCCTCTGAAGTTCATTGATAAACAATTCTATTCCATGTTCTGTAGTGTCTTAATTGGATATAGATACCAAGTTATTATTTTTCCTAACTTAGATACCAACTTACTCCTAGCTTCAACCCCACCATGTATACCAATTTCTTCTAATTCTTTATCTTTGTCCTGAAATGACATGTCCAACTTCCTACTTGACTTTTTGGATATCAAAACAGAACTTCACAGTCAGCATGTATAAACTCAAGATCTTGATTTTGACCCCTACACACTTGAACTTTTATTGCCTCCTGTCTTCTTTTTTTAATATATTGCTTCCTGTCTTAATGAATAGTACCACCATCCATCCAGCTGTGCAAACTAGAGTCCTAAGAATTATTCTTGACATACAGTGCTTCCTTATATTCCGGCCCAGTATCCTTCTTGTTAACATTTTCAAATCCACTCAATTCTCACTCTCTCCATTACTACCACCTTTTCCTAAGCCACTATTTTGTCTTGACAAGACAACTACAGTGGCTTCCTAATTGATTTTCCTACAACCATTTTTGCTCTCCTCCATTTGGTTTTCTACACTGCAGTCAGAGTGATGTTTCAGAATGCAGATATGGTCATGTCACTGTACTGATTTAAACAAACCAATGCTATTGTCTTAGGATAAAGACCCCAATTCTTAATGCAGCCTATAAGGCCCAGTATGATATGACCTATATTCTCCAGCCACATTTCTACTTTCTTCTCATTACTTTTCCTGCTCTAGACACACTGGCCATTTTAAATTTCATCAATGATATTATATAATTTCATGCCTTGGATCCTTTTTGGCATGTTGGTCTCTGTGGCTGGAATGCTTTCTATCTGTGTGGTCTCCCCACCTTTTACCCTACACAGGAACCTTACCTTGCTAACTCCTTACCTTTCAGGTTTTATTTTTTTTAATTTTTTTAATTTTTTTAATTTTTTTTAAAGATTTTATTTATTTATCTGACAGAGAGACAGCAAGAGAGGGAACACAAGCAGGGGGAGTGGGAGAGGGAGAAGCAGGCTTCCCGCTGAGCAGGGAGCCCAATGAGGGGCTTGATCCCAGGACCCTGGGATCATGACCTGAGCTGAAGGCAGACGCTTAACGACTGAGCCACCCAGGCGCCCTACCTTTCAGGTTTTAGTTAAGGTGTCACTTTCTTAGGGAAACACTTTTTGACTCCTCAGACTAGGTCAGGTCTATCATACATAGGAATCCCCTTAACTTTAATGGAATTTACCACAGGTGAAATTGCATGGTTAGTTCTGCGACTCTTTGTTTAATATCCCTATCTACCCAAAGATTGAACAAAAACTCCATTAAGTACAGAATTATCGACTGTGCTCACTACCGTATCTCCTGTGTCTAGCGTATCATAGAAACAATCAGTATTTGCTGAATAATGCTGACTGAAATTTCAGAGACCCTGGATCTCTGTTTAACTGGGTAAATCAGAACCCAATCCTTCATGCTATTTGATCAACAACCTCTAATTTAACACAGCTTGGAGGGAAGAACTTTTGCTACCTTCAAGTCATATCTCAAAAGTTACCTCCATTATGATAACCTCTTTGACTCTGCCAGATAGGTTTAAGGGCTTTTATACAATAGTACATACTTCCCTTATAGCATTTAACATTCTTCATTGCAGGGATTGACTTGTCTAATTCTAAAATAAGTGCAAACCCTTTTAAGTAGAAATATTTTTTAAAAACATATTTGGATTCCTAGAACCTAGTACAGTACCTAGCATATAGATGGTCCAGACACATTTGCTGAATGAATAAACAAATGAATTCAGCTTTTATCCAAACCCTTGCTAGTAAAATATAGTAGCATTCTGAAGCCTGATTCATGTACTTTCAGTTTTATTCTTGAATTACCTCAGGCCACCAGACGACTGGATCACAGGATCGTATTAGTTTAGTATTTGCTGAATCAGTTCACTCACTTGCACTTTAATGTTATGCTTTAGGCAGTTATCAAAGGTCATTTAAAAAAGAGCCAGTTATATGGATATCCCTTCTGCATTTATTGTAAATCTGTTATGAAGGGCACCGTTTATCATATTGCTCAGTGTCCTCTTTATACAATGTCACACAGAAAATTAATTTTATAATTTAATGCCAAAATCTTTTATCTCTGTGGAATTATTATATTTTCTCCTTTCTGACCATGAGAAATATATAAGAGAGCAGACTATGAAGTCAGAGAGTCCTTGATTTGAATCTTGGCTCCACTTAGGAGTTTAGTTTTGTGACACTAGGCAAGATAGTTTTTCCAACCTTAGTAACTTCATCTGTAAAATGAGGATAATACCTATTCTCCATGGTTGGAGTGAAGATAGGTATTGTATCAAAGCACCTAGCAAAGTTTCTGGCACATAATATGTGTTCAGTATATGGTAACAATAATTTACTTTTTTCTTTCTCTCTTCGCTGCTAGGAAGCACAAACACAAATGTGATATTTAATCATAGCAGCTATATCAACTTTTCCACTTTTTCTCTTTCTTGATCCTGATTTTGATTTTTTGAATTTTATTCTTTTTTTAACTAAGTTTTTAATTTTAATTCCAGTATAGTTAACATACAGTGTTATATTAGTTTCAAGTGTACACTATAGCAATTTAACAATTCTATATACTATTCAGTTCTCATCATGATAAGTATACTCTGTAATCCCCATCACCTCTTTCACCCATCCCCTCCGCACCCACCTCCCTTCTGCAAACCATCAGTTTGTTCTCTATATTTAAGAGTCTACTTTTTGGTTTGTCTCTTTTTTCCCCTTGCTCATTTGTTTGATTTCTTAAGTTCTACATATGAGTGAAATCATATGGTATTTGTCTTTCTCTGACTGATTTATTTCACTTAGCATTATACTCTCTACCTCCATCCATGTTGTTGCAAATGGCAAGGCTTCATTCTTTTTTATGAGTGAATAATATTCCATTGTATACATATACCACATTTTCTTTATCCATTCATCTATCAATGTTGAATTTTATTCTTAAAAGCTACCTCAGTTAATTATGGAAAAAGGCATATAAAACATATAAATGCATTATTACCTGTGAACTCTGAGCAACAAAAACCGTTAGAAACCCTAAAGTTTTAATTATCATAGACTGATGTAGAATAGGAAATGTTGAATTTGAGGACAGGGAAGAAAACCCCAGTATTTCTATAAGTTTCCCCCACTTTAGGTATCACAATATCATAAATACTACCATTAGAGTTCATCTCTCAGCAGATCTTGAAATGTAAATACATGAATATACATGAAGGTGTTATTGACTTGTTATCATCAATATTGATAGGATCAAAGATAGGAAGGATTGCCTAGAAGAAAAGGACATGAAGAAAAGAGCAACAGAAGGAGAAGAAAATGGTTAAAATATTTTAAGAAAAAAATCAGAAAATGAGGGAAGATCACAGAATATTGACTTTGCTTATATCCTAATTTGCTTCAGGCTGACCTTATAATACTATTCTTAAAGAAGTAACTTAAAGACAAAACAATTACTTTACAATATGTCATCTAGCTAAATAATAACATATTATAGAACATACATTTGAATTTATCACATATATGGAGAAAAATGGGTTTTGAAAACTGGGTGAGATGATAGGGCAATAAGGTAGTTTGAAACGTGAATGTTTAATGATTAATGGTTGCATTTATTCTACAATGATTTATTACATGCATATGATATGCTAAGAAGGTATTAGGTATTGGGAAATACAAATATTAATGAGACATAAAGTCTTTCCCTTCAATGAATTGCCATTCTAGTATGATAAAGTGATATAATGGAAGGGTCAGGAAAGGAGCTCAAATTTATTCACCAAACACTTATAGGGATAACTACTATGTATCAGGAACTTTTGAAGGACCTGTGGGTACATCATATATATTTTAAATTAAAATTTGTCATTCATATATATTTGCATATATTTAAAAATATACATATTTTATATTTAATTATAATAGCCTCTGATTTTTGATAACCTATGTTGCACTATGGTTTTACATATATTGTCTCTGTTCTTCACAACAAATCTGCACAATAAAGGGCATTCTTTCAACTTTACAGATGAAGACACTGAGGTTTAGTGAACTGAAATAACTAATTAGTAGAGATGAGATTCCAACCAAGGCCTGTGCCTTTTCCCCCATTGCACTGTATCTACTACAATAGTCTTTTCTTAGCCTTTACCAGCACAAAAAAAAAGGGTAAGTGGGCCACGAGGATGGGACCAGGTAAGACAATATGCTCCAGTCCCAGTGCCTGGCCGCTGAGTGATTTGGAGAGCTACCGAAATCTGGGTGGTCTTCAGACCTTCCTATCTTGCCCTGTCAGCATTTTGCTAGGTATGGTAGGTAACCTCTAAGGTGGTTCCCAATGATCCCTGCCTCCTAGTTTCCATGCCCTTACGTAAGCTCCTCCTCTTGCATTGAACTGGCCTAGTGACTTGACTGTAACCAATAGAATATGGCAAAGATAATGGGATGTCACTTCCCTGAAAGACTGTGACATTCCTCTCTACCCTCCCCACCCTCCCTCTCTTTCTTATTCTTTCACTGGCTCTCTCTGAGAGAATGCCAGCTGTATATTGTGAATTTGCCTTATGGAGATACCCACTTGGTAAGGAGTTGAAGTCAGTCTGCCTACAACCCCATGAGTGAGCTTGGAAGTGGTTTCCCCTCCCCTGCCCCCAAGTGAGCTATGAGATGAGGCCACAGCACTGGTTGACACCTTAACTGCAGCCTGATGAAAGACCCTGAGCTGTAGAAACCCAGATAAGAAATGCCCACGTTTTCCTTATCTACAGAAAGTGTGAGATAATAAATGGTTTTTTTTGTTGTTGTTTGGTTTTAAGTTACTATATTTTGGGGTAATTTGTTCCACAGCAATAAATAATGTATACACTAGGGAACTAATGTTTCCCAGATTTGTGAATAGTTGATTCATCCAGAAGGATGACTGGGTACTGACTCAACAGAGTACATGACTTAAGTTATTGAAACATTAAAATATTTACTAGACATTTACCAAGCACCAGACCCAGGATCTATCATCTTAGTTTTTTAAAACAACTCTATGAAAATACTATATTCAACCTCATTTGGCTAATGAGGTAACTAAGACATAGAGTTTTCCCACAGCCAGTAAAGTAGCAAAGCTTTGATTATACCAAATACTGTGACTCTGGGGTGAACATTCTTAAACAGCCATATTGTCTCAACTATGCTATATATTCTCAGTATATTTCCTAGAGGTTTGCTAGGTGGTTCTCTCTTTTCCATTTTTTTTTTTTTTTTGATGAGGAAATGAAAGGAATAGTGATCAAATTTAAAAATAGTGATCAAAATTTAAGCAGAGTGAATAATATACCTAACAGAAATATATATAATACACATATAATATATATAATATAATAAATTGGTGCAATTTTCCACATCTAGCATGGTTACATTTAATGGGAATATGCGCTGTATTTGTATATTTAATTAAAATATTTAAATGTAAAATGGAAGCAATGTGGCTTCACACTTAGAAACTTTGGGATTTTATTTGATAGTAAGCTCAAAGAGTGAATAACAGTCCTCTGATTTTAGGCTGTAGTAATAGAAGAGCAGTACATAGAATGAAGCAAGAGATAATTTTACTCTTTATAAGTATAAGTAGGTTAGATTATATGTGTGGTGCTGCATTCAAAATTGGCCACTTTATTGACCCACTAGAAGGGTGCATTATCAGGGCATTGTTGGGGGGGCTGCTGCCCCCAAGGGGACACTTGGAGAACTTGAGGGTGTGGTTTTTTTTGTCTTAAAGTTTAGTTTTACCTTACACATTTTAAACATTTTATTTTATTATAAATTTATTTTATTGCATTTGTCATTTATATTAAAGTTCAAGAAATGTAGTTTTTGATAGATTATGTGTCTAGGTAGGCTATATTATATATGAATTTAAATTCAGTAAAGGGGATGTTGCAAAATATGATCATTAGATCTGATGAGCTTGATAAGAACAGCGCTGGAACATATTTAGGGTAGAATGAGCAGGATGATGAGGAGACCTGAAACCATATCATTTTGGAAACTGTGGGAAGAGTTGAAGTGGTGTGACAAAGGGAAGAGAAATAATACTCTAGGGTAGCATGAGAGTTATTTTAAATATTGATGGCTTGTCCTCCAGAAGAGATACTAGAATTGTTTTATGTTTTTTCTAATAGCTAAAATGAGACCAACAAAGGAAATTCCAGAGAGCAGATTTCAGTGAGATACAAGGGAGACTTCTCCAACAAGGCATTCTATGATAGAATAGGCAGCTTCACACGGTTGAATTGCAAGTCACCACATGTAGTCAAGTACTATCTGCTTGAGCAACTAGTACATGTGAGGTATTCGATGAAAATGTGTTGAGCAAATAAATAAATTTCACATAAGAGATTCAATCATTAGATAGGTCATTTGCATTAGATAAACTCTAAGGTTCTTTCCTACTCTGAAAATTAGTAATTAAGACTCTAAGAGAAAAATACAAGTATGTTATATATTGCTGTAAATCATGTATTTAAGAATGTGGAGGCCACACATATGACAATAAAAAGAAAAATGAAGGCATATTTGATCTATATTTAGAAATGTTCAACTACCTATAGTGTAAAATAGGTGATGACTATCAATCTGTGCAAAATTGCCAAAGTCTCTTCTAATAAAGCATAGATTATTAGCTTAATTTTGGTAAAAATTTTTAAGTGGACAGGCTATGTAAAACAAGGAAATACTTTTTTTCTGCTAAATTAAATAACGGAAGAAGGCATACATGGCAAGTATTCTCATTTACTGGGATGTATGGTCTGGTGGCAGTAAATGAAAAATTCAGAAATGAGATTTAACTCATTTAACTCTCCTTATCAATAAATATTGATACACTCTTTATCAATAGACACTCATTAAGGATCTATTAAATGTGTAATGATATGTTAAATTCTGTAGAGCATCTGTAAAATAATGTCCAATGCCTTCAGAAAGCTTCTACTTTGGTTAGGAAGATAGGATGAAAATAATACAGCACTTAAAATAATTTTTTAAATTCTCAACTATAAAATTAAGTGCCAACATAAAGAATCATAAGGAAGTTATAAAATACCCTATAGGAGAGTAGAGAAGGAAATTACTCACTACAGGCTATGATATGGAGATAATTCATGGAAGAGATGTGGCCTTCTTGAACCTTGAAGGTTATTTGGACAATATGAGCAGCATCATGTAAAAAATAGCCTAATGGAAGCAGAATAATTGTGTTATGGAAAAGTGGGAAATTGACTTGAACAATTAAGCTAAGGGTCACCCAATTTATAGAGGGCCTTGGAAGTCATGAAGAGTAGTACCAGCAAATAGGGAAATAACATAGGTTTTTGAAAAGATGAATGATACAATGGTTGTATCATTAGAAGAAAATTAGATTAGCCATGGTTTACTGGTGGGTTTAATTAGGGGGAAAACGGCCTGTAGAGACAAGTAGGCTGTAATAATCCAGTCACAGGGGAATAATGTTTTAGAATGACATACTTTCCCTGGGAATAAATTTGGGGTACAAACATGTCTAAATAATACTAACAAGACTTGCATATTGTGTATTGCCTGAACATGAAGAAGAAGAATTAGTCAAGTGACTACAATATTTTGAACTTAAGAATTAAAAGCGAAAAGAAAATTTAAAAAGGCAGAGAGAGTAAGGAGGGGGATTTTTAAATTGTTTCAATACTGAACAAATGAATTTGAGAGGGCTCAGTAAAAAGCACCCTCATGACTTGCAAAATTCCTTTAAGATATATCTATCTTTTGATTTCTTCATAATAGCAGCTGCAAGTACAAACCGTTAGTATTCTTTGGCTTATACTTACACTGGAAGATGTAACAGATACAGTAGACTTTCGAATTTGTTAGTTAATAATGCTAAAATTCATGTTAATAATTCCTAAACAGAATATAATGGTAGGTATTAGGGAAAACAGGAAGCTACTCCAGCACCATCATTGTTCTCATTCTTTAGAAACTTAGTAAAGGATAAAAAATATAGAGAGAGGGATGGAGGATAGAGCATTGAAAGAGGTAGAGGTTTGTAATTTCATCTCATCCAAATGTTCTCATTAACCATTTATCTTGACAAGAAAAACTCTATTCTGCTTTAAAGAACTGCCTTCAGCATCATTGCTTTTTGCAGGCAGATACCCTTAGTTTGGGCAGTACCCAAGCGATAGTATAAATATAAGGAGTTGACATGATTTGGGAAAGCATTCTGTATGCATGTGGGAAACTTAAAAGTAAATAGTATATTTGTTCATATCCAAATGTCCTAAGAAATTACTAATGGGACTACAAAACATGAAAAATAAATAAGAAAAAAAATCAAGAGGTTTGAATTTCTAGAACTTGGGTCCTGTCCATATTATGTCAAAACATCTGGTTTAAAATTCCAAGAAAATTGCATTCAAACCAGTTAGATATTATATTTGACTAGAGTGGATCACAGTGCACGGCACCTAGTAGGCATTCAATAAATGTGAATAATGATAGTAATGATTCAATAAAATTTTAAGCTTTTCAACATGTTGAGTTTGTAAGTAGCTAAAGTCTTACTGCTGTAAAAAAACACTAGGCAACTAGACTGATAACTCTAACTGATTATATTGGTCACTTCAAAACTCTTTGTTTTGTGCCCTTTAACCTACATCTCCCCATTTCCCCCACCTCCTTGCCTCTGGTAAGCACTGTTCTACTTTCTGCTACTGTGTATTTGATTTTTTTAGATGATATGTGAGATCATGCAATCTTTTTCTTTCTGTGTCTGGCTTATTTCACTTAGTTTATTGTCTCCAAGTTCATCCATGCTGTCGCAAATGACAGGATTACCTTCTTTTTTAAGGCTAAATAATATTTCACTATACATCCATACCTTGTAATTTCTTCATTCATCCTTTGATGGACACTTAGGTAGTTTTGATGTGTTGGCTATTGTAACTAATACTACAATGAATATAGTAGTGATTATTTCACTGTGTATATGCATAGCAAATCATCAGGTTGTACATCTAAAATATATATGCTTTTTATTTAAAAAGAAAATAAATTAAAAGAAAAAAAAACCCTGGGGAGGCATCTGCCTTCGGCTCAGGGTCCTGGGATCAAGCCCCATGTCAGGCTCCTCTGCCCCTCCCCCTTGCTCTTTCTCTCTCTCTCCCTCCCTCCCCAAATAAATAAATAAAATCTTTTTTAAAAATCTCTGGAACACCCTGCTTCCCTTTGGAATGTGTATAGAGTCCTGGTTCACACAAAGGGAATTGGACTAGAACTATCAAGACTTTAAAATTTGGTTCAGTCTCTTTTGTCTTTGTACAAATTATGCCAACAGTAGAAAGAATGAAAACAAGGTAATAGATGGAAACATCATTGGTAACAATAGAGAATAAACTCTCTAGGCTTTGAAATGAAGGAGAGATTAATTTACATCTACAGAACCTTATGCACCTAAATGAGCTATTTTTGTTCTCTTGCATGCGGTCTCTCTCTTCTGTTCCTGCTGGGTTCCAAAGACAAATCAAAATAAATTTACAGTAATAAAATTAAGCACTTAAACATGCTGTTCTTGTATATATTCATAAAGTTTTTTTTTCCCCCACCTACTGCTACTTGCCATGGAGTTTCAAATACTCTTTATTTCCTTAGTAGGAAAGCTGTTTTATCACAAAAGTACAAAATGTCATTTGGGAAGCTTAATAACTTTTAAAAAATTACATTGTAGACCATAAAGAATGCAACAATTTGTGGTTGTTAGAGAAATGTTACTGAATACATTGAGTTAACATATGCAAACAGCAACAACTCTCCTTTCTTTTTTAACTTTGCAGTCAAAAACATTTTTGCAAGTTTTAGATGAAATCATGTTCTGAAATTTAAATCATATGCTTTCCTTGGCATGAGAAAGACTACTGACCTTCTTTAAGTACATAAAGCAGGGTGTTTCATGTTGTTTGAAGATATTTTGAGTTTACTTGTTAATGTGAGCCCTATGTGAACAAGGAGCCTTGCTTGAGCCTGTTTTGAAAGTGGAGGGAGTGCCAGATCTCAATTCTCCAGTGGAGAGCTGGCAAGTTGCCCTACTCAATATTCATCCACTGAGCAGAAAAATATTGATGTTCACAGAAGAAAAGAATTAAATATGCATTTTAAAAGTGTAAATAAAATGTGTCACTTTATAACCATTTGAGGATTAAGAGGAATCAGACATTCCAACTTTTATTGACACATTGACACCAGCAATGGTAAAAAAAAGAAGATAGAATGTCATAAGGTTTACTTACTGTGCCTTGAATTCTCATACTAATAAAAGTATTATTACTGGAAGCATATAAATATATGACTTATCTAATTTTACAGTCTCTGCCAACAAAACAGAGATCCAGAGTTATAATACTATACAGAAAGAGGGAAACAGAAGACATTTATTTGTCTTTTTTTAGCCCTGTGCTTTTATTATGGATTAATTTAATCCTCTCTGAGCTATTGACTCATTGATTTACAAAACTCAGGACATGAAGGTAGGCAATTTCACAGAGTACTTTGTTTGCTTGACCAGATAAGCAGATATTATTGGGACAAGTTAAAATGGCCACATACATATATTATTGCAAGACTCAATTATATTTGCTACAATGTGTAAATTGGCCCAAGATGTCACATTGAAGTTCAGCTATCCCCAAACCCTCTGACCTTGGCAATTAACAGTCTTGACAGCACTATATCACTAAGCAAAACTGGGGCAGATGGTGACTCTCAACATATATTCATTATGCAGCATAAATGAGTGAAAATAATGCTGCTTTTTCTTTGGGAGCATTTGAAAGTGGTGCTGTTAACAAATATTTTTTAAGTTGACATGGAACTTTAAAACTGAAAAACTTAGAATGATTTAAAAGTTCCAGAAATAAGTCCCTTCTATTTCATGAGTGATCAAAGTACTGAAGTAGATATACACCTCATTTTCTTTGTGCCCATCTTTCCATTAGATGCTCAATAAATATTTCTTGAATAAATGAATGAATGAATCTCCTATTAGCTTCTTAAGGAAAGGAACCATGATTTAAACATCTCTGTATCCTCAGAGCCTAACAGAGTGTATGACACAAACCCTCAGCAAAGATTTATTCCACATTTACTCTAAAATATAGAAGAAATGTATAAATACATCTCAAACTTATCATTAAGTTTCTTCCCATAAACCTCAAGCTCTGCAAAATACCTCTTATCTTGAATTCTTAAGTATCTGACGAATCTTATTTAGGGTAACCTATATATTTAACAAAAACATTTATATGTGAAATGTAAAAATAGTGCCTATCTGAGGAAGCACCTAATATCAAATTTTTTCAGCTTTATTGAGGTATAATTGACAAATAAAATTGTAATATATGTAAAGTGTACAGTGTAATGATTTGATATATGTATACATTGAGAAAAGATTCCTACCATTGAAAAAATAACTCTTTTTTTATATTTTATTTGTCAGAGAGAGCGAGAAAGAGAGCACAAGCAGGGGGAGAGGTAGGTAGAGGGAGAAGCAGGCTCCCTGCTCAGCAGGGAGCCCAATATGGGACTCAGTCCCAGGACCCTGGGATCATGACCTGAGCCGAAGGCAGGTGCTTAACCAACTGAGCCACCCAGGCATCCCCCCAAAAATAACTCTTTTCTTGATTGTTTACATGGCTTAGGAATGAGCAAAGCCTTGAAGGACAGATAGATATTTCTTTGAATTCTGGCTCCACCAAGATACAAACTGCAATCTGAGGTAAGTTATTAAACGTTTCAGAGTCTGTTTCCTCATATATAAAATATGGTTAATAATATTCCTCTCAGTTAACTAAATAACAGATATAAAATTCATTGGAGTATAACTAACTGGATAGGACAAATACTCAGGTATAATAGAGTTTTACAGATCTATAATTTCTGAATACTTTGTTTCTTACTGTCCATAGTTTTGTGAGTATCGCTAAGGTGCATTTAATTAAAATGAAATTAGTTGATAAATGATGTTTGAATTCTGACAAGAATGCTTAGACATTTATCTAGAGACAAATTATAAGTTGTGGGTTTGTACTATGCTTTAGTATTAATATTGCTATGTTTGGAGTTACATTAGAATCCTGGGTCTTTTGTTTC
Organism: Halichoerus grypus; assembly: GCF_964656455.1. Lineage (NCBI taxonomy): Eukaryota > Metazoa > Chordata > Mammalia > Carnivora > Phocidae > Halichoerus > Halichoerus grypus. Next base: position 25,091,636 of record NC_135727.1, on the reverse strand, counting down.
CTAGTTCTGACTTTGGAAAAGTAATTTAACCTCTCTGAGTATTACATCTCACACCTCTAAACTTTGGATAAATATACGTACTTTACCTGCTTCTAAGTTTGTTCTGAGAAACAAATGAGGTAATGGGCATGAAAATAGTTTGTAAAGTGCCAAGGACCCATGAATCTACCAAATATTTATTATCATGGCTTTCCCTGTGATTTCGCTTGCTAGTTATATTCATTCATTTGTTAGAACCTGTTATTTACTGGTTAAGAGAATTGATGGAGAATAATGACAGAAATTGCTTAAGAAACACATTACATATTATCTAAATAATAGATTTTTATTTCAGGCTCTAAGATAGTTATGATCCATGACCTTGAAAAAATAAATTACTTTTTCATTTTCTGGTCCTCAAAATGAAACCAAGAATAACTCTAATTAGTACAAGGTATTATGAGGATTGCAAAGGTAATAACACATAGTGAGATACTGGATTAAGAGGAACACTGTAATTGCAAATGTATCAGGGTATTTCCTATTGTCAGTAAGAATTTTTCATTATTCAATCTGTTTCTTTGGCTAAGAAAAGCGCTGAGTCAGATTTTCCCCCGCCATTAAACTACTATGTTAACATTTTACTAAATCAAACTGTAGTAGTTCCAAAATGCAATATAAGTAGCTCACACCCAGGGAGTAGTTTTTCCATTGTAAAAATCTGGCTTATTCATTCATGATAAGAACATCCCAAGAATGAGCCCTTAAAATTTACTATAGGATATTTCTCCAAATGTATAACCATTTACATTTAGTATTGACATTAAGAAATGTCATATATAATGTCTTTAAACTTTAGTAATAAGTTAAAAATGAAAGAACTAATTAAAATAAGCTGACAGAGAACCCCAGTTCATACAAAAATCTGAAATTGTGTTTTATTGCCAAGTAATGATTTTTCTAATGGCAGCTAGATAAAGGGGGAGGTGGAGGCCATGAAGGGGTGGAACACTGTTGGTAATAGAGACATTTAATCAAGAAACTATTGCAACTAAAATTTAAAAAAAATAAATAAATTTTAAAACAAGAAATAATCAGAGAAAGACAAATACCATATGATTTCACTCATATGTGGAATTTAAGAAACAAAACAAACGAACATAGGGGGGAAAAGAGAGGCAAACCAAGAAACAGACTCTTAGCAAACTGATGGTTACCAGAGGGGAAGTGGTTGGGGGTGGCAGGGATGGGTTAAATAGGACATCAAGGAGGGCACTTGTGATGAGCACAGGGTGTTGTATGTAAGTGATAAATCACTAAATTCTATACCTGGAAGAAAAGATTATAATAACATTGTTTGGTGACAGATGTTAACTACACTTATTGCGCTGAGCACTGAGTAGTGTATAGAATTATAGAATCAGGATGTTGTATGCCTGAAACCAATATCACACTGTATGTTAATTTTATTTCAATAAATTTATATTAGTAATAAAAAAGAAACTATTGCAACTAATAATTGAAAAATAAATCTTTATCTGTTATAATCAGACTCTATGTAGACCTGGGATTTGTATGGGTGACAGAAAAATTGAAATTACTAGAAGCTTTCAGCCATGAAGGAGTTGTGCACTGTAAATGCTCAAATCAAGATCTTTCATCCATGACAGAATGGCTTGTTACTTTGCACAAAGGACAATAAACTGGCTCATAAGCAAAGTGAGTAATTTTTTAAAACACTCTACTGCATGTATAACAATCCTTGTAACCTATCTGTCAAGCACATCACTTGTAAATACAAAAGGAATTCAAAAATAATCTTAAAGCCAGAAAATCAGGGAGAAAAAGTTGGGTGGAAATCAAATGGATCCAAGAAATAGGTAATAACAAACTCTGAGAAATTACCTTTCACAAATTACCTTCTTGCTGATGTACTTCCAAAATGGAAACTAGTATTGAAAGATGGTTGTATTTACTTACTGAGAGGGAGAAGAAATCCAGAGGCTAGACTTTTTTAATTTTTCCATCTTCCTGATTAGGCCTTAGTGAAAATAAATATGTAAGTCACAGACATACAATTATTTTCTATAGATCCAAGTGACTTACAGTTAATGGTATAAACAAAAGCATGTTTGCTACAGTGAAGAGAATGCTCCCATAACAAAAATTTGAGTGTAGATATAACTTTAATTTCCCAATAAAAGGAACTTAATGTTCTTTTTCCTTTGATAAGATGATGCAAAAGATACTTTAGTCAAGTCTAAAACAACAACAATGACGATGACAATAATAGAAACCAGAAGAAGCATTTTGAAATGGAATCAAAGGTTAGGATAAAACAAAACAAAAATGACTTGTACTCCTAAAGAATCAATTAACTTTCATTTGAATTACATCAAGGCATAATAAAGGCTGTTTGCCAAAAGTTATTCCATATTTGAGGAATTCACTTATGCTTGAAGTAAATTATATTTTTAATAGGTCAATATATTCACTGTTTAGTGGACGTGAAAGAAAAGTTACTACAGAAAACTTTTCCACATCTATCCTCAAATTAAAATTTAACAGTCTCATTAATTTATATCTTGGTGGTTAGGCCCACCAAGAATCAAGAGTTAACATTACTTCACTTCCTTGAATTTTAGTATACTTCACTTGAATTCTGCCCCCCCCTTTTTTAAGATTTTATTTATTTATTTGACAGAGGGAGAGCAAGCACAAGCAAGGGGAGCAGCAGGCAGAGGGAGAAGCAGGCTCTCCACTGAGCAGAGAGCCTGACGTGGGGCTCCATCCCAGGACCCTGAGATCATGACCTGAGCTGAAAGCAGACACTTAACCAACTGAGCCACCCAGGCGCCCCTTGATTTCTCTACTCAACAAAAGCTATACTGTGTTTTCTCACCACCTCCACTTACCTCTCTCTCCCTCTCTCTCTCCTTTCTTTCCTCCCTCCCTCTAGCACCCTTACACACATACACATATACACGCATATACATGTGCACAGGCACAGACACATACATAGTCACACATACTATGCTTTCAAAGAAACCAGTCACTGTGAGGATGTTTTCAGTCTACATAACACTTAATCCTTTTTGGTCAGTATATAAAAGAGTTACAAAACATGCAAATTTTGAAATTTGTGACGTAACTTTAGGAAGCTATTCTGAAATGATATACAAGAAAATAAAAATCATTATAAATGATAGACGTAGAAATTTAGCTGTCAATAGACTATGTTTTGATAGATGACTGACTTTTATTATGAAAATGCACATTTAAGACACTTTAAAATATGCTGAACTTAGTAAAACTTCAATTAATAAAAATGGTTGAGGAAAGAGGTATTGATGGAGGTTTGGGGTTTTATTTGCTGCTGTTTTTTTGTTTTGTTTTTGTTTCGATTTATCAATTCTTCAGAAAAAAGTCTTTTGTTTCAATATCAGATGTTAAAAATTGCTTTTTTTCTTTTCTTTTCTTTTTTTTCTTTTCTTTTTTATTTATATTTTTAATCTGAGAAGGTGAAATTTATATTTTTTCAGCTTTATTAAGGTATAATTGACAAATAAAATTGTTATATATTTAAAGTGTACCACATGATGATTTAATATATGTGTTCATTGGGAAAGTAATCAATAATAAGGAAAACTGTAGAATTTACAAATATGTGGATATTAAACAACATGCTCCTGAACAACCAATGTGTCAAAGAAGAAATTTTAAAAATATTTTGAGACAAACTGAAAACACAACATACCAAAACTTATGGGATGCAGCAAAAGCAGTTCTGAAAGGGATATTTATAGCAATAAATGCTTACATTGAGAAAAAAGTAAGATCTCAAAGAACTAGAAAAAGAACAAACTAAGCTCAAAGTTAGTAGAAGGGAGGAAATAAAGATCAGAGCAAAAGTAAATAGAGACTAAAGAGACAACAGAAAAGATCACCAAAACTTAGAGCTGTTTTTTGAAAAGATAAAATCAACAAACCTTTAGCTACACTAAAACAAAGAGAGAAGACTCAAATAAATAAAATCAGAAATGAAAGAGGAGACATTACAACTGATACCACAGAAATACTAAGGATAAGAAACTACTACAAACAATTACATGCCAACAAATGGGATAACCTAGAAGAAATGGAAAAATTCCTAGAAACATACAACTTATCAAGATTGAATCATGAAGAAATAGAAAGTATGAACAGACCAATTACAAGTAAGGAGATTAAATGAGTAATCTTAAATCTCCCAACAAAGAAAAATTCAAGACCAGATGGTTTTACTGATGGATTCTACCACACATTTAATGAAGGCCTTTATAAATTATATAGTCTACATGTTTTTTTGATAAGGTATTATGGACGTAAAATAATCAGGTCAATAATGTAAACTTTGGGTGCCTGGAAATTACTGTTTTTCTCATAGCAGAATAGTATGGATAGAGAAAATATACTTCATAGAACTCTAGCTAGAAAGAACTCTAGCTTTAAAGACCTGAAAGTAGGTCTCTAAAATAGATTCCTGATATTATCCCATTTCCTTTATATTTCTTTCTCCAGAAGAAAAGAAAGGAGTTTTCTCATCTTGCTCCCTAAAGAATATAATCTAACTTTGTGAACTTTGAATGTTTATTACTACTAGATTGTTTTAATAGGAGAAAAGAATAAATAGAAAACTTTCTCAGAATAGTTTATAGAAATTCATACATAATACAGGAACACTGAGGACATCATCATCATAATCATTATTATTATTATTTTAACACTGAGGATATTATTATGTTAAAAATTATTATGTTAAGCAAACCCAGTAATCTGTATTTGTGAAATGTGACCACCTGCTCACCGGGTATTTTATGTAACAGTTTTATTTATAGGTCATATACTGTAAACCTCTGTTTTAAAAACCGCATCTTCTGCATTTTGGAAATTATTTATCTGTACCTCCAAACATAGTAAATTATTTTTTATTTATTTATTTATTTTTCAAACATAGTAAATTATTTTTAAAAATCTTTGTTATTTAAATTGCAAAACAAATTCATATTTTCCCAAGATGGTAATAGTTCTGTTTAGTTCATTTCTCTCTGCATAACTATGGATCACATAAATGTGTATAAAATGTTGCTTTGATTTATGAACCACATTACAGATCTAAAGGTTTCAATTCATTAACAGTGAATATAATGACTTTGGAAGCATTGAGGTGTCTCATGTCATATGTAGCTATCTAATGTCCAAAGCCCTGTAGTAAAAGTCTAATATCCACTGGGTAGAAAATTTATATCAAGACAAACCTTTCTAAAAGTCTTTAAAGTTGTTTTCTCGGGGCGCCTGGGTGGCTCAGCCGTTAAGCGTCTGCCTTTGGCTCAGGTCGTGATCTCAGGGTCCTGGGATCGAGCCCCGCATCAGGCTCCCTGCTCGGTGGAAAGCCTGCTTCTCCCTCTCCCACTCCCCCTGCTTGTGTTCCCTCTCTCGCTGTGTCTCTGTCTGTCAAATAAATAAATAAATAAAATCTTTAAAAAAAAAAAAAGTTGTTTTCTCAAATGAACAAAGGCCATCATGTGTCTGACATGCAAGGTAATACTGATTGTGTGTTTTTTTTCCTAAAGTATGAAATTCACATCACTTTGCTTTCAGCTTTAATCTGTTGTATTGTTTAAATAATAAGAGCAGTGGAACATAAGATTAGGATCAGATGCAAGGTCACATAGCCATTCCTATAGCCTTATAGAAGAAACATGTATTTTTTTAAGAAAATTTTGCTTAAGGAAGGAATGTTTTTCACATTTCAAATTAATAGATTTACAATTCTTACTCTAAAATCCCTTAACCAGTACTTGATATTACTTCATTCATAAAAATTTAACATTCTCTATTAATGACAATAATAGAAAATCACATAATTTAGACTTTGTGTACATGGCAGTTCTAAAACATTATAACTTAGAAAGGTTTGGTTATATGCAAATAATGAATCATGGAACACTACATCAAAAACTAATGAAGTACTGTATGGTGACTAACAAAACATAATAAAAAAAAAAGAAAGGTTTTGGTGAAATTGGTTACATGATAGTCATTACAACAAATTTTTAAAAATGATTTGGATAATCAAATCAATTTTAAGAGTGCCCATACCACAATCTACTCATGTATGCTAGTACTTGATTACCTGAAGACAGATAATAACAACACATGTATGGAGTGCTTATTATGTGCTAAGCATGGTCAAAGCATTTTACATTATTATCCCCCATTTTGTAGATGAAAGATCTGAAGCTAAAAAAGATAACACTTGCCTAAAGTCACTTGGCATGTATTTGGTGAAAGCAAAGATATTTAGACTCTAAAGCCAACATTTTAACCTCTAGACTTTACTGCCTCTAATGGCAATCCACTGGGATTGAGGAAAACAATACAAAAATACTATAGTTTTCAAGTTTTTCTGCTGACATGAGGGCATCAGATCTTACCTAGGCTCTGAAAATCACAAAGAGCTCTCCTTAAACAAGTCGTCTCATCCCTCTGAGCTTCAGTTTCTTCATTTAGAAAATAAGATTCTGAATGACATAGTATCTAAATTTCCTTTAGTTTTGAAATTTAATGTTTATATGACTTTACACAGAGTTCAAAGAAGTAGGAATCAATGCATTGCCTACTTACAGTGTAGAGAATGGAGAAAAAAGGACCATTGATTCCTAAATTCATTTTGCCTGATGCCATGCAAATGTACATCAAACAAGCTTATAAATATAATCTTTGAATGCTATTCTTTATGTTTAGAAAATGTCCTTTCTCAATTCTTTATTTGGCTCATTTGTACTTATGCTTCAAGACTTCTTTTTTTAAAGATTTTATTTATTTATTTGAGAGAGAGAAAGGGAGGGAGGGGGAGGAGGGAAAGAGAGAATTGATAAGCAGACTCTGCACTGAGTGTGGAACTTGATGGGGGGGGGGGCTCGATCCCATGACCCAAGATCATGACCTGAGTCAGATGCTAACTGACTGAGCCACCCAGGCACCCCTGCTTCAAGACTTCTATCAACATTCACCTAATTCAGTAAGACTTATCTTTTCTTCAAGAAGCATTCTTTTTTCACTGCCATATAACATACTAGGAGAGATGACCATTTTAATCATATCTGTGCCTTTACACCTCTCTTCCTGCTGCTCCACACAGCTGGACATCTCTTATTGCCTGGCTGCCTTCTACTCATCCTTTGATAGCTTAAGAATTATCTCTCCAAGTATCTCTCCATTGGTTTAACCTCCTTCCGTAGCTGGTTGAATGTTCCTCTTTAGAGTTCCGATATTATCCAACCCATATCTCTTTCAGAATGCTCAACAGATTGCATTAAAATGAGGTACATACTTGGCTTCCTCAATCATTATATGATCTGCGAAGACAGGGGTCATGTTTTATTCATTTTAATAAATCTAGAGAGATTACGTAGAATGGAATGTGATCAATCTATATTTGATAAACTGAATTTAAATGGTGATTCAATGCAGATACCCTCAGGGTGGTTCTTTACCACATCCTAAAGAGAGGGCAGTCACAACTTTCTTGTTTTTTATCTTATAGAAAATTATGAGAATTAGTGAGACAAATTACTAGTTTGAGGTCTTAAAACTAGACGAAACACAAAGATGCCATGTATAAACCAGCTACCATTATCCTTAATAAACATCTGAACACTGACAACATTTCCAATAACAGTAAGTTATATCTCACAAAGATGGATTTAATTTTTAGGATACAAACACTGAAAGGGTTATAGTGAACTTAGTGGGTGAATCTCATACATAAGTCAATTTTTAAAAATAAAATAAACACTTATTCCAATAGAAATCAGCATAGTATGCTGGCTGTTAAACTTTCCCCACTGGTGTTCTCAGCAGCTATGATCTGGGGCTTAAGTGAAAGTTAAATACACTAAAGAGGCTGTTTATGAATTAATGAGGAACATGGGCATAGCTCATTACAAATTCTTAAGTGGAGACTAGCATAAGAAAGAGAAGCCAAACTTGACATATTTTATCAAAATCCTTAGTGCCATATAGTAAACCATGTTTACTCAGCACAGTAGACCAATTCCTTGGCTGTTGTGAAGCATAACTCTTCTCTCCCTTGTTTCCTCACTCCCTCCCTTCCATCATTTGACAAACATGGGCACTTTGAGAGACCCTAAAAGGAGGGTTGAGATTCAAAGATTAATACATAGTCTCTGAATCTTCTCAAATATAATGAAACATAGAAAGCCTCAAAAGTATAGTTCACTGTGACTAAGGCTAACAGGTTCAACAAAATTAATAACTTTATCATTACCATAGACATAGCTTTACTTGTTTATACGTTGTCAACCCAGAATTAATGTGTCATCTTTAAAAAGTCAGTCCCAATTGGTATGAATATAAGCATTTTATATCAATTCATTTGGGGGTGATCTGTCTTTTGTGGAAAATAATTGTATATTTAAGTTTTTACTTTAATGAAAAACATCCATTATTAGAGACTACAAGGGAAAAGTGTGGATACTTTTTGACTTTCTTTTCATATTTACATATTTCATTAGATTTGGGTTTAGGGAATGACATTGCATCTTTAAATAACACCTCTGATTATATCATTCCTCTGATATAGGCAACATTATTCAGTGAAACATAATACTCCAAAGAACTGTCAGACTATTTCAAAAATAATGAATTAGCAACATGAGAATTTAAGGACATCATGATGGATTAGGCAGAAAGCTGTTAAGTATGACCCCATGATATAAGCAAATGTGCGTATGATGTGTTATGAGAACAACAAAGGAATTGCACATATTTTTAAAATATCATTTAAGATTGTTAATTATACTCATCATTATAGCACCAGAACATCATAGAATCTCCATCAGATAAAGTAGAACGTTCATTTTGCAACATACATTACCATTTGCGGTATCAGTGACATCAATAATTATTACCTTAGGCTTCAGCAACAGCAAAGGAGAAAAAAAATAAGTCCGTGTGTTTCATTTCATAACAGAAGACATAGAGTCCTTGGAGTTGAGATGTCACACTTGAGCTCATTTAGTGTTCAGCAAATAATTTTTGAATGTCACTGATCCTAGATCATTTTTAAAAAGCTACTTCCCCTTACTTTGAAAGATGTGCTATGCTGCATTTCATTACTTTTCTCCTTACCTCATTCTTCTTTTGTTCTAAAATAAGTGATGAGGTTTCTGGTGAAGATTAAGTACTAGAAGGCAGTAATGCAATGGCCCAAACAGGGTTTTAATTGGAACCTCAAACCCTGTGGAAAAATAAGAAATTAAATCATTAATAAAATTCATTTCCCAGAAGACACTAACTGATATATGTTATTTTAAGAAGCCTTAATTATTTTTTTCTATGAGATTCCTAAAGACATATTTGTGAAATCTAAAATTCACTAGCCATGCCATATTCAGGTTATATAATGAAACTACAGCCTTTCCAAAGTTCCAAATATCAAGGCATAAATAAGAAATCCACAGTGATTTTCCTTTTATAAAACGTTAGCATTTTTACATCAACATTACTCCTCATGTTTCCTTACAATGTTATAGTACATTCATTACTTAAGGCAATCCTGGAAGTACCACAGAAGTATTTCAATATGACTCAAGCAAAACCATGGCACAATGTTAAACAAATCAAGCTGCCACATAACTGAAAGTTTAAAATGAATTGTAATTTCCTGAGGAGGAGGGAAGATGGTGGAGGAGTAAGGGACCCTATTTCAACTGGTCCCCTGAATTTAGCTCAATATCTACCAAACCATTCTGAACACCCATGAAATTAGCCTGAGATGTAAGAATATATATCTGGATCTCTACAAGCAGAAAATCTCTGGCGGTCTCGAGGTATGAAGGGGGGAGCCGTGATTCTGCAGGCAGATATCGGAAGTTAAACAGAAGGGGGAGAGAGCCGCCATAAACTGGTGCCGGGAAGGTGATATAACACTGGAGTGCAAGAGCATCCCACGCTGGGGACTGGACACAGACTCGCGGACCTGTAGTTGTGGGGAAAGGACTTTAGTCCAGCCCCCAAACAGGATCCAGGAGCTGCTGGTGTGCACACATGAACCGGGGGTGGCTCACAGTTTTAGAAGCACAAAGGGCAGAGATGTGCCCTGCCATGGGCTTGACCTCTGGGAGAGTTGTTGTGGGGCGCACAACCTGGGAGGCTGCAGTTTTTAGCAGTGCAGACAGAAACCGAGACTCTATCCTGGAGAGCTCAGTGAAGAGCTCACTGTGATTTCTCTGTTCAGGGACAGAGGTTTTGGTGCAGTCACTTCTGCTCTGACTTTCAGAAGAGCAGCAGGAAGCTGCCAGGGAAATGTGCTGGAGAATAAGAGCTAAAAACAAAAACAAAAACAAAAAAACGGTTTTCACTGAGCACCCCCCAACAGGGGGCAGGGCAACTATGCCCAAGCAGGGTTGTCTGAATAACAGCACTGCAGGTTCCCTCCCCCAGGAGACAGGCTGGAAGAACAAGAGCATGACAACCCTAGGGTCCCTATAAAACAGGTGTATCTTGCTTGGGTCATGGTTAATACTTTGGACTCTGTACATTCCCTCAACCACCTCCCAACAGAATGACTAAGAGGAGGAATCCCCAACAAAGAAAAGAATCAGAGACTATGGCCTCTGCCACAGACCTAATGGATATGGATATAAGCAAGATCTCAGAGATAGACTTCAGAGTAACAATTATAAAGTCGATATCAAGGCAGGGCAGAAATTAGATCTAATCAGGCCAAACTTAAAATGATATGAATGAAGTGCAGTCTAAACTAGATACTCTGACTGCCAGGGTAAAGGAGGCAGAAGAATGAATTAATGAGCTACAAGATAAGATGATAGAAAAGAAGGAAGTTAAGGAGACCTGGGACAAATAGCTTAAAGCCCAAGAGATCAGACTGAGAGAGATCAATGACACCATGAAATGTTCCAATGTCAGAATTTTGGAGATCCTTGAGGGGGTAGAGAGAGAGAGAGAGGCCTAGAAGATATATTTGAGCAAATCGTCGCTGAGAACTTCCCTAATCTGGGGAAGGAAACAAGCATTCATGTCCAAGATGCAAAGAGGACACCTCCCAAGATCAGTGAGAAGAGATCAATGCCCCGACATATAATAGTAAAACTCGCAAATCTTAGATCCAAGGAAGCAATCCTGAAAGCAGCTAGGAGGAAGAGATTTCTTATGTAGAGAGGGAAGAACTTCAGAATAATGTCAGACCTGTCCACAGACACCTGGCAAGCCATAAAGGGCTGGAAAGACATATTCAGGGTACTAAATGAGAAGAACATGCAGCCAAGGATACTTTATCCAGCAAGGCTGTCATTCAAAATGGATGGAGAGACAAGGAGTGTCCAGGACTGGCAGAAACCGAAAGAATATGTGACCAGCAAGCCAGCCCTGCAAGAAATATTAAGGAAGGTTCTATAAAAAAAGAAAGAACCCAAGAATGGTATAGAACAGAAATTGACAGAGACAATCTATAGAAACAGGGACTTCACAGACAACATGATGGCACTAAAATCATATCTTTCAATAATCACAATCAAAGTGAACAGCCTAAATGCTCTCATGAAACGGCACAGGGTTGCAGATTGGATAAAAAGGACCCATCCATATGCTGTCTACAAGAAACTCATTTAGAACCTAAAGATACTTTCAGACTGAAAGTGAGGGATGGAGAACCATTTTTCATGCCAATGGACCTCAAAAGAAAGCTGGGGTAGCAATTCTCATATCAGACAAATTAGATTTTAAGCTAAAGACTATAGTAAGAGATACAAAGGGACACTGTATCATACTTAAAGTGTCAATCCAACAAGAAGATCTAACAATTGTAAATATCTATGACCCTAACCTGGGAGCAGCCAACTATATAAGCCAGCTGTTAACCAAAATAAAGAATCATATTGGGGGATAATAATACTTTAATAGTAGGAGACCTCAATACTCCACTCTCAGCAATAGACAGATCATCTAAGCAGATCAACAAAGAAACAAGAGCTTTGAATGACACCTTGGACCAGATGGACTTCATAGATATATACAGAACATTCCACCCTAAAACAACAGAATACTCATTCTTCTCGAGTGCACATGGAACTTTCTCCAGAATAGACCACATACTGGGTCACAAATCAGGTCTCAACCAATACCAAAAGATTGAGATTATTCCCTGCATATTTTCAGACCACATGTTTTGAAACTGGAACTCAATCACAAGAAAAAATTTGAAAGGAATTCAAGCATTTGGGAGCTAAAGGCCACTCTCCTCAAGAATGTTTGGGTCAACCAGGAAATCAAAGAAGAACTTAGAGAACAAAAACACATTGGTCCAAAACCTATGGGATACTGCAAAGGTGGTCCTAAGGGGGAAATACATAGCCATCCAAGCCTCTTTCAAAAAATTAGAAAAATTACAAATGCACAAGCTGAACTTATACCTAAAGGACCTGGAGAAACAACAACAAATCAGGCCTAAACCAACCAGGAGAAGAGAAATAATAAAGATTAGAACAGAGATCAATGAATTAGAAACCAGAAAAACAGTATAACAGATCAACAAAATTAAAAGCTGGTTCTTTGAAAGAATTAACAAGATTGATAAACATCTGGCCAGACTTATCCAAAAGAAAAGAGAAAGGACCCAAATTAATAAAATAATGAATGAAAGGGGAGAGATCACGACTAACACCAATGAAATAGAAACAATTATTAGAAATTATTATCAGCAAGTATAAGCCAAAAAATTAAGCAACCTGGAAGAAATGGATGCCTTCTGGGCAACTTATAAACTACCAAGCCTGAAACAGGAATAAATAGAGAATCTGAACAGACCAATAACCAGTAACGAGATTGAAGAAGTGATCAGAAACCTCCCAAAAAACAGGAGTCCAGGGACAGATGGTTTCCCAGGGGAATTCTACCAAACATTTAAAGAAGAAATATTACCTATTCTTCTGAAGCTGTTTCAGAAAATAGAAACAGAAGGAAAACTTTCAAACTTGTTCTATGAGGCAAGCATTACCTTGATCCCCAAACCAGGCAAAGACCCCATCAAAAAGGAGAAATACAGACCAATATCCCTGATGAACATGGATGTCAAAATACTCATCAAGATCCTAGCCAATAGGATCCAACAGTACATTAAAAGGATTATCCATCATGACCACTTGGGATTTATTCCTGGGATGCAAGGGTGGTTCAACATTCGCAAATCAATCAGTGTGATAGAACACATTAATAAAAGAAAAGACAAGAACCATATGATTCTCTCAATTGATTCGGAAAAAGGATTTGACAAAATACAGCATCTTTTCCTGATTAAAACCCTTCAGAGTGTAGGGATAGTGAGAACATTCCTCAGTTTCATAAAAACCATCTATTAAAAGCCTACAGCAAATATCATTCTCAATGGGAAAAAGCTGAGAGCATTTCCTTTAAGATCAGAAACACAACAAGGATGCCCACTCTCACCACTATTATTCAACATAGTACTAGAAGTCCTAGCATCAACAATCAGAGAACAAAAGGAAATAAAAGGTATTCAAATGGGCAAAGAAGAAGTTAAACTCTCTCTCTCTGTAGATGACATGATACTTTATGTGGAAAACCCAAAAGACTCCACCCCCAAATTACTAGAACTCATACAGCAATTCAGTAATGTGGCAGGATACAAAATCAATGCACAGAAATCATTTGCTTTTGTATACACTAACAATGTAATTGTAGAGAGAGAAATTACGGAATCAATTCCATTTACAACAGCAACAAAAACCATAAGACACCTAGGAATAAACCTAACCAAAGAGGTAAAAATCTCTACTCTAGAAACTACAGAACACTTATGAAAGAAATTGAAGAGGAAACAAAAAGGTGGAAAAACATTCCATGCTCATGGATTGGAATAATAAACATTGTTAAAATGTCTATGCTGCCCAGAGCAATCTCTACTTTCAATGCTCCCCTTATCAAAATATCATTGGCATTTTTCAAAGAGCTGGAACAAACAATCCTAAAATTTGTATGGAACCAGAAAAGACCCCGAATTACCAAGGAAATGTTAAAAAAGAAAACCAAAGCTGGGGGCATTACGTTGCCTGATTTCATGCTATATTACAAAGCTGTGATCACTAAGACAGCATGGTATTGGTACAAAAACAGACACATAGATCAATGGGACAGAATAATGAGCCCAAGTATGGATCCTCAACTCTATGGTCAAGTAATCTTCAACAAATCAGGAAAAAAATATCCAATGGAAAAAAGACAGTCTCTTCAATAAATGGTGTTGGGAAAACTGGACAACCACATGCAGAAGAATGAAACTCGACAATTCTCTTACACCATTCACAAAGATAAATTCAAAATAGATGAAAAACCTCAATGTGACACAGAAATCCATTAAAATCCTAGAGGAGAACATAGGCAGTAAATTCTTCGACATTGGCCACAGCAAATTCTTTCAAATCATGTCTCTAAAGGCAAGGGAAACAAAAGCAGAAATGAACTTTTGGGACTTCATCGAGATAAAAAGTTTCTGCACAGCAAAGGAAACAGTCAACAAAACCAAAAGACAACCAACAGAATGGGAGAAGATATTTGCAAATGACATTTCACATAACCAGCTAGTATCCAAGATCTATAAAGAACTTATCAAACTCAACACCCAGAGAACAAATAATCCAGTCAAGAAATGGGCAGAAGACATGAACAGACATTTCTCCAAAGAAGACATGCAAATGGCTAACAGACACATGAAAAAATGTTCAACATCACTAGTCTTCAGGGAAATACAAATCAAAACCATAATGAGACCACCTTACACCAGTTGGAATCGCTTAAGTTAACAAGACAGGAAACAAGAAGTGCTAGCGAGGATGTGGAGAAAGGGGAACCCTCTTACACTGTTGGTGGGACTGCAAGCTGGGACAGCCACTCTGGAAAACAGTATGGAAGCTCTTCAAGACTTCAAAAATAGAGCTACCGTATGGCCCAGCAGTTCACTACTGGGTATTTACCCCAATATACAGATGTAGTGAAAAGAAGGGGCACATACACCCCAATGTTCATAGAAGCAATGTCCACAATAGCCAAACTGTGGAAGGAGCCGAGATGCCCTTCAACAGATGAATGGATAAAGAAGATATGGTCCATATATACAATGGAATATTACTCAGCCATCAAAAAGGATGAATACCCACCATTTGCATTGACATGGAACTGGAGGTTATTATGCTAAATGAAATAAATCAAGAAGAGAAAGTCAATTATCATATGGTTTCACCCATATGTGGAACATAAGGA
This sequence comes from Halichoerus grypus, assembly GCF_964656455.1. Classification (NCBI taxonomy): domain Eukaryota; kingdom Metazoa; phylum Chordata; class Mammalia; order Carnivora; family Phocidae; genus Halichoerus; species Halichoerus grypus. The sequence continues at coordinate 25,076,297 of NC_135727.1, read as the reverse complement.
ATAGCATGGAGGACATTAGGGGAAGGAAGGGAAAATTGAAGGGGGAGAAATCAGAGGGGGAGACCAACCATGAAAGACTATGGACTCTGGGAAAGAATCTGGGGGTTTCAAAGGGGTGAGGGGTGGGGGGATGGGTTAGCCTGGTGGTGGGTATTAAGGAGGACACGTGTTGTAGTGAGCACTGGGTGTTATATGCAAATAATGAATCATGGAACACTACATCAAAAACTAATGATGTACTGTATGGTGACTAACATAACATTATAAAAAAAAGGAAATGTAATTTCTCTGAAGACTTGCAAAAACTCTAATTACAAATGCCCCCATTAAAGAAAATCATAAAAACAATTTTCTGGTGAGTCACAGTTTATACCAGGTATGTGACTAAAGCACATTATACAAATAAAAATGCAGAAGACACATGGTGGGAAGAATTATGATCTTATTTAAAAAACACTTCATTATACATTTGGTCCATTAACAATTTTTGAGAAACTGGACCCAGTTTTACTTAAGAGCAATGTAAAAATAGTTTATTTTGAAGAGTTTAAATCTAGTTGGGGGAACCAACTGTAAATGTTACAAGTATAAATAAATCCATATATACTGGAAGTAGTGATTCTAAGGTAATGATTAACCACTCAAATGGCATGTTGTTATACTTTATAATTACTTTGGGTGATCTGTTTTAGAGAATAGGAGTTTGTTTTTGTAAAGGATGTGTTTCTCTATTTTATAAATACTAAGATGAGTATGTATATATAAGATACATACTATATTCCGTAATATGTTTTATAAAGACTTGCGCATGCCACTTTTATGTGTCATCCTTTACTCTTTGGTAGTAAGTGTAAACAGTGAAAAACTATATATAGTATAAACACCTAACATCTTTACTTTCGCTTGCCTCATTGATTTCAATCAGCTTATTTGCTTGATAAACCTTCATACAGATAAATGCCTATATTATTGGCATTTAAAAGGTCATACATTTTTCAAGTGTATTCTCTCCATTATATCTTGCTACACTACTGCATTTATTCTGTCATATGCTGATAAGAAGATGTATCCTAAAGATTATCAACATGATTGCAATTTTCTTCTGCTTCTGTTTGTTGTTTCTAATGTATTATCTTGATATTCCAACCATACTTTGCATTTTGATAAGCACATTCAAATCCATTCTTTCAACAGACATTTATTGATCACTGAAAATATTCTACTAAATGCCATGCAAAATAAAATAAAATAAAATAAAATAAAATAAAAATAAAATAAAAAATAAAATAAAATAGTGAATCAGACATGAATTCCACCTTCAAGATGCTTATAGTTTAAAAAGGGAGATGCCAACTCATTACTAAGAAGAAGGTAAAATATGAGTATCATAAGACACATAGCAAAAAAAGCTAAACTAGTGCAGAGGAAAAAGTTTGCTTCCAACTGTGAGGATCAAGGAAGATTCTGGAATATATGACATTTCTGCATGTCTTAAAAGGATTTGGACAATTAGAGATCAAACAATGTATTTGGCAGAAAGAAAACTGCATAGGCAAAAGGCTTAAGGGGAAAGCATAGGACAGATTTGGAAACTAGTGGGCAGCTTTATTTAGGTGAATTACATGGTACTTGGATTAAAGTAGTAGAGGTAAGGCTTCAAGGATAGATGATTCTCAGACAATGGACAGACTTAAATATAAGCCTAAGGAAATGGAGCTTGTTTCTCTAAACAGTAAAACTCAGTTTTTCTGATCCAGGGAGTGATGTGATATAATTTTGTTTTATAAAGATTAATCTGGCAGAAAAATGAATAATGGATTTGAGAATTAGAAGTAGATGATAGGCATGGGGGCAGTTCGGAAGCTATTGTGATTGTCTATATGAGAGAGATTAAGGACTTGAATCAGGACTGAAGCAACAAAAATGAAAAAAAAAAGATGGGACAGATGTGAAAAATGCTTTTCTAAGTACATCACAACTGACTATATGCCTCTGAAATGCTGAGCCTGGGGAACTGGGAGGATGGTGGTATCAGTAACAATGATGGGGAATATAAAAGAATGAACTAGTAGGTGTTATAGAAGAGGATAGGAAATAAATTTGGTTTATTTTAAATTTGTAGTGCCAGCAGGAGGGGGCCCTGAAGGCACATAAAAAGGTATAACTGGTGTCCAGAGAATTCTAGGCTGCATAAATAGATGTGGGGAGCATCTGCATTCATTCATTCAATTAACATTTAACTAGCACCTAAGATATGCCAGATATTAGAGGTGTAAAGGTAAATACTACACAACCCCCTGCTCCAGGGAGCTAATTGTCTAATAAGGGAGAGAGTCCCAGTAATAGAAAATTACGATTAAGTATGTAAAGTTCAGTCATTGAGGTTTGAATTAATATAATCATAGATATGGGACACCTGATACATCTTGAGAAAGATAATAAATCTGAGAAAAAGTAACACTTGATCTGATTTTTAAAGGATAAGGAAATATTCACCAAGTAAAGGGGCAATATTTGAAATAAAAGAAACAACAGGAGCAAAGATATGATGGAATAAACACTTTGGTATATGTGAAAATATTATGTTTTTGCTGTAGCAACAAGAAAGATATAGGAGGATATAGTACAAGTGTAGTTTAGGGTAGATTGTCCACATTCTTGGACACCAAAATAAGGCACTTGGATTTATTTAGTAGTCAATGAGAGCTAGTGAATGTTTTGAGATACAAGGGTGATTTAATTATATCTGTGCTTTAAGAAAATTTAGTAGAGGAATGCAAGATTAATTAGAATGTGAAAAACCTGTAGTTGTGATGAGCATTGGGTGTTATATGAAAGTGATGAATCACTAAATCCTACACTTGAAACTCATATTATGCTGTATGTTAACTAACTGGAATTTAAATAAAAATTTGGAGGAAAGATTAAAAAAGGAAAGACCTAAAAAAACAGAAAAAAGAAAGACTGATAGATGGAGGGGACAGTTAGGAGGCTACAGCAAAATTCCAGATGAAAATAATGAGGATCTTACACTAAGGTACTGGTACAAGTAATAGAAATAGGAAACAGAAGATATATTCTAAAAGCAGGATTGACTATAGTTGACTGCTTTAATGTGGTAGGAAACCATAATTATACAGTTTATAACTGCATTCTCAAATTATATTGAAATTACTTATTTTTATATATCTTCAGTGTTGGTTACACAACACATCAGACAATTGATGTGAATCAACCTCTCTTACTAAGCAAATGCTATATTAGATCTAAAATCACTCCCCACCATAGTTCTTTTTATTTTTTAAATTTTTTTATTTAAAATCATTTTAGTTACCATATACTGTATTATTAGTTTTAGAGGTAGAATTTAGTGATTCATCAGTTGTATAAAACACCCAGTGCTCATTACATCAAGTGTCCTCCTTAAACCCATCACCCAATTATCCCATCCCCCTACCCACCTCCCCTCCATCAGTTTATTTCCTATAGTTAAGAGTCTCTTATGGTTTGCCTCCATCTCGGTTTTCATCTTATTTTATTTTTCCTTCCCTTCCCCTATGTTCATCTGTTTTGTTTCTTAAATTCCACATATGAGTGAAATCACATGGTATTTGTCTTTCTCTGACAGACTTATTTCACTTAGCATAATACCCTTTAGTTCCATCAACTCCATTGCAAATGGCAAGATTTTATTCATTTTGATGGCTGATTAATATGCCATTGTGTATATATACCACCTATTCTTTATCCATTTATCTATCGATGGACATCTGGGGTCTTTCCATATTTTGGCTATTGTGGGCATTACTGTTATAAACTTTGGGGTGCACATACCTCTTCGGATCACTATGTTCATATCCTTTGGATAAATACCCAGTAGTGCAATTTCTGGGTTGTAGTAGGGTAGCTCTGTTTTAAACTTTTTGAGGAACCTCCATACTGTTTTCCAGAGTAGCTGCCCCAGCTTGCATTCCCACCAACAGTGTAAGAGAGTTCCCCTGTCTCCACATCCTTGCCAACATTTGTTGTTTCCCAACATGTTAATTTAGCCATTCTGACTGGTGTGAGGTGGTATCTCGCTGTGGTTTTGATTTGTATTTCCCTGATGTGGAATGATGTTGAGCATTTTTTCATGTGTCTGTTGGCCATTTATATGTCTTCTTTGGAGAAATGTCTATTCATGTCTTCCACCCATTTCTTAACTGGATTTTTTGTTTTTTGGGTGTTGAGTTTGATAAGTTCTTTACAGATTTTGGATACTAGTCCTTTATCTGATAAGACATTTGCAAATATCTTCTCCCATTTTATAGGTTGTCTTTTAGTTTTGTTGACGATTTCCTTTGCTCTGCAAAATTTTTTATCTTGATGAAGTCCCAATAGTTCATTTTTGCCTTTGTTTCCCTTGCCTTTGAAGATGTGTCTAGAAAGAAGTTGCTGCAGCCAAGGTTAAAGAAGTTGCTGCCTGTGTTCTCCTTTAGGATTTTGACGGATTCTTGTCTCACATTGAGGTCTTTCATCCATTTTAAGTTGATTTTTGTGTATGGTGTAAGAAAGTGGTCCAGTTTCATTCTTCTGCATGTGGCTGTCCAATTTTCCCAGCGCCACTTGAAGAGACTGTCTTTTTTTCCATTGGATATTCTTCCCTGCTTTGTCAAAGATTAGTTGACCAAAGAGTTGAAGGTCCATTTCTGGGTTCTCTATTCTGTTCCATTGATCTATGAGTCTGTTTTTGTGCCAGTACCACACTGTCTTGATGATGACAGCTTTGTAATACAGCTTGAAGTCTGGAACTGTGATGCCACCAGCTCTTTTTTTTTAAGAATTTTTTATTTATTTGAGAGAGAGAGAGAGAGTGAGCACGAGTTGGGGGGAGGGACAGACGGAGAGAGAGAAGCAGACTCCCCACTGAGCAGGGAACCCGATGCAGGGCTTGATCCCTGGACCCCAATATTATGACCTGAACCAAAGACAGATGATTAACTGAGTGAGCCACCCAGGTGCCCCTGGTTTTCTTTTTCAACATTATTTTGGTTATGTGGGGTCTTCACCATAGTTCTTATCCACATGTGAATAGCTGTGATAACATCATAATTCACTTAGAATTCATGAAGAAATATTCATAAGTACAACGCCTTTTTTCTTATTTTTCCTTTAGATTTGCTGTAGAACTAGGAGTGTTGGCTTTAAACAAACACATGTTTGATTTTGCAGTAGTTCCATACACAAAGTCCATGTAGAATTCAGTTTCAATTTTGTTTGTTTGAACTGACATTCATAATCACTTGACCTATGAATTAAAAAAAAAAAGCCGGCAAGGACACATCCTTTTTATTTTCATGTTTATGTGTACTTATTGTGAAAATCATTTAAAATGGTAAAATGGGGGGGAAGATGGTGGAAGAGTAGGGGACCCTATTTCAGCTGGTCCCCAGAATTGAGCTGGATATCTACCAGACCACTCTGAGCACCCATGAAACCAGCTTGAGTTGTAAGAAGATCTGGATCTCTACAAACAGAATATCGCAGGTGGTTGGTTTCGAGGTACGAAGCGGGGAGCCCTGATTCCACGGGCAGATATCAGAGGATAAACGGCAGTGGGAGGGTGCCTGGCCGTGGGTATCCTACACCGCCAGTGAGTGACAGCCTCGCATGCTGGGGACGGGGCACAACTCACAGACCGTTATCGGCAGGGAAAGGACTTTAGGGCAGCCCCTGGGGTGGAAACCTGGAGCGGCAGGGCTGCCCACGCGAACTGGGAGCAGCTGGCGGTTTTAGAAGCACAAAGGGCAGAGACGTGCCCTGACCTGGAAGCAGGACTGGGAGCGCTGAAGACGGGTGCACAACCCAGGATGCTGCAGTTTATAGCAGCACGGACAGTAACAGAGAAAGTGTGGCCTGGAGAGCTCACTGAAGAACAGACTGCGGCCTCTCTGCTCTGAGGCAAAGGGTTGGAAACGGTCTCTTCTGCTTTGACTCGTGGAAGAGATGTGGAAAGCCGCCAGAGAACAAAAGCCCCCAAAACTGAGCCCATCCCCCACAACAGGGGGGCAGGGCAACTCTGCCCAAACAGGGTTGCCTGAGGAACAGTGCGGCAGGCCCCTACCCCAGAAGACAGGCTGGGAAAACAAGAGTTCAGCAACCCTAAAGTCCCTAGAAAACAGGTGCATCTTGCTTGGGTTCTGGTCAATAATTTGGACTCTATACATTCCCTCAACCACCCATCAACAGAATGACAACACAACTGTAGAAAGAGAAATTAGAGAAACGATTCCATTTACAATAGCACCAAAAACCATAAGATACCTCGGAATAAACCTAACCAAAGAGGTAAAGGATCTATACTCTAGGAACTACAAAACACTCATGAAAGAAATTGAAGAAGACACAAAAAGATGGAAAAATATTCCATGCTCATGGATCGGAAGAATAAACATTGTTAAAATGTCTATGCTACCCAGAGCAATCTATACCTTCAATGCCATTCCTGATCAAAATTCCAATGATATTTTTCAAATTGCTGGAACAAACAATCCTAAAATTTGTATGGAATCAGAAAAGACCCCAAATCGCCAAGGAGATATTGAAAAAGAAAAGCAAAGCTGGAGGCATCACGTTGCCTGATTTCAAGCTATTTTACAAAGCTGTGATCACCAAGACAGCATGGTACTGGCACAAAAACAGACATATAGACCAATGGAACAAAATAGAGAACCCAGATATGGACCCTCAACTCTATGGTCAAATAATCTTTGACAAAGCAGGAAAAAACATACAATGGAAAAAAGGCAGCCTCTTCAATAAATGGTGCTGGGAAAATTGGACAGCCACATGCAGAAGAATGAAACTCGACCATTCTCTAACACCATTCACAAAGATAAACTCAAAGTGGATGAAAGACCTCCATGTGAGACAGGAATCCATCAAAATCCTAGAGGAGAACATAGGCAGTACCCTCTTTGACATCAGCCACAGCGACTTCTTTCAAGATATATCTCCAAAAGCTAGTGAGACAAAAGCAAAAATGAACTTTTGGGACTTCATCAAGGTAAAAAGCTTCAGCACAGCAAAGGAAACAGTCAACAAAACAAAGAGGCAACCCACAGAATGGGAGAAGATATTTGCAAATGACACTACAGATAAAGGGCTGGTATCCAAGTTCTATAAAGAACTTCTCAAACTCAACACCTAAAAAACAAATAATCAAGTCAAAAAGTGGGCAGAAGAGATGAAAAGACACTTCTCTGAAGAAGACATACAAATGGCTAACAGACACATGAAAAAATGTCCATCATCATTAGCCATCAGGGAAATCCAAATCAAAACCACACTGAGATACCACTTTACATCAGTTAGAATGGCAAAAATGGACAGGGAAAGAAACAACAAATGTTGGAGAGATTGTGGAGAAAGGGGAACCCTCTTACACTGTTGGTGGGAATGCAAGTTGGTACAGCTACTTTGGAAAACAGTGTGGAGGTTCCTCAAAAATTTAAAAATAGAGTTACCCTATGACCCAGCAATTGCACTCCTGGGTATTTACCCCAAAGACACAGATGTAGTGAAACGAAGGGCCATATGCACCCCAATGTTCATAGCAGCAATGTCCGCAATAGCCAAACTGTGGAAAGAGCCAAGATGCCCTTCAATAGATGAATGGATAAAGAAGATGTGGTCCATATATACAATGGAATATTACTCAGCCATCAGAAAGAATGAATACCCAGCTTTTACATCCACATGGATGGGACTGGAGGAGATTATGCTAAGTGAAATAAGTCAAGCAGAGAATGTCAATTATCATATGGTTTCACTTATTTGTGGAACATAAGGAATAGCATGGAGGACATTAGGAGAAGGAAGGGGAAAATGGGAGGGAGGAATTGGAGGGAGAGATGAACCATGAAAGACTATGGACTCTGAGAAACAAACAGGGTTTTAGAGGGGAGAGGGGAGGCGGGATTGGTTAGCCTGGTGATGGGTATTAAGGAGGGCACATACTGCATAGAGCACTGGGAGTTATACGAAAACAATGGATCGTGGATCACCACATCAAAAACCAATGATGTATTGTATGGTGACTAACATAACATAATAAAATTAAAAAAAAAATAAAGTAAAATGGTAAAATAGTGTACATAAGAGATATAGAGATAGATATAGATATAACTAGAGATATAGAGATATAAAGATAGATATAGATATGACTTTCCATATAGAGATAAATATAGATATAACTAGAGAAGTATATAGATCTAATTATGTAATGATAAAAATGTCAAGCTTGGGAATAAGAAATCTAGTATAGAACTTAATACAATTTAGTCACCAATTGATCTAGGCACTAGAGTCATAAGCCTTTGAGAAACCTATAAAATGATTACAAAGACAAAAGTCACACATGCATACACACATGTATTTTTAAGCTTCCTAATCAGAGTCCTATACAGGTAGAGATTTAAAAGATGTGGCTCTAAGGAGAACACCAATTTTTCTAGACCATGCTCTTGGCCTTTATATATTTCAGTGTTTCAAAACGTAAATGAGAGGGTTAGGCTAGATGGGCTCTAAGGTTGCTTCCCTCTCCAAAATTCTTGGAGTCTGTGATTATGAAAAGGCTTATAGAAACACCCAATCTCTGAGCCAAAAACACATTGTGAATTATAAAGTTTGACGTTTCAAATTTTGCTAATTTTAAGCCTACTGTCTAAAAGCTAAGAGGAAGTAGGACCATTACCTCAATTCTTTCCAAAGGTAGTAACTAGACTATTTGTATCTAGTTAGCAAGTGTCTTTTAGTATAGTGGATGAAGAACTTGGTTCCAGTCTGATCCTCAGTAAAAATAAAAATTCAAATGATGGCCAGCAAAATGGAGATATTTATTCAAATGTCTTAACTGCATTAGTAAAGTCATTAGGATATAAGACAATCTTAATTTCCCAAACTAACATTCTGCACATTGAAAAAAAAAAAAAAAAACCACTGGGAAAAATAGGAAAAAAATGTTGGAAGCTTTGCATTTTTCATCATTACATGGACTGAGAAAATATCTAAAGTAACACTAAAACTGTTTGTTTTGTTTTGTTTGTTTTTTATTATTTATTTGACAGAGAAAGAGACAGCAAGAGAGGGAACACAAGCAGGGGGAGTGGAAGAGGGAGAAGCAGGCTTCCCGCTGAGCAGGGAGCCCAATGCGGGGTTCAATCCCAGGACCCTGGGATCATGACCTGAGCCGAAGGCAGACGTTTAACGACTGAGCCACCAAGGCGCCCCTAACACTAAAACTATTGGACCAACAAAATTTGAAACTATATTCAGTCTCTTCTTTCTGGGCAGAACTAAAATTAAGATAATATATAATAAATTTAATCTCCAATAACTAGGAAATCATCACAAATAACAGTTAACATTTATTGAACACTTAATATGTATTGGCATTGTTCTAAGTGCTTCAAATTCACCTCTGCCTTTAATTATCTTAAAAGCCTAGTGAGGTAGAAACTATTATTATCCTAATTTGAGAAGTAAGGCAATGGAGACACAGCAAGATAAATAAATTGCCCAAGATCAAATAGCTACTAAGTGGTGAAGTCAACGCTTGTACTCTTGGGTCTATTGAGCTGAAGATCAGGTTGAGCTGAAGTTCACCACTGTGTTTTGATAAAAATCCTGTTTGAGCAAATTAAAATGTAAATAAAACAGAAAGAAGACTATTTACCCTATTTAAAATAAAAATAAATTCTCTTAAATGCATTATTTATTTGCAAGTAAATAATTAGGTCAATCACACCTGAGTCTTATTTGTCTCTTTAATTAAGATTTTATAGGACATATACATAAAACTTTTTAAAAAGTTTTTATTTAAATTCCATTTAATTAACATACAGTGTAATATTAGTTTCAGGTGTACAATATAGTGATTCAACACTTCCATATATCACCTGATGCTCATCACAAGTGCACTTCTTAATCCCCACCATCTATTTCACCCATATTCTCGCTTCCCTCCCCTCTGGTAACCATCAGTTTGTTCTCTACAGTTAAGAGTCTATTTCTTGGTTTGCCTCTCTCTCTTTCTCTTTTCCTCCTTTACTCATCTGCTTTGTTTCTTAAATTCCGCATATAAGTAAAATAATGATATTTGTGTTTCTCTTACTTATTTTGCTTAGCATAACACCCTCTAGCTCTGTCCACATTATTGCAAATGGCGAGATTTCATGTTTTTTTTTTTGTGGCTGAGTAATCCATTTTATGGGGGAGAAGATATTTGCAAATGACATATCTGATAAAGGGTTAGTATCTTTTTAACCAAAATTTTTTAGTTTAAAGTTTTAACCAAACTTTTTTAGTCTAGAATTTAAGAAACAAAGCAAATAGTTTTAACCTAAACAATTTAATGTATGTTTTAAAAACTGAAAGTTATATGTGTGTAGCTATATTTATCTATACATGTATATATGTATATATATTTTATTTCAAATTACTCTAATTCAGTCTTTCCTGCTAAGCTTGAATTACTCAACCTAAGTAGAGTTCTAGTATTCACCATCCTTCACTTAATGGGGTCCTTTTCTTTTTTGAGAATAATTTTTTTCTTCAACTTTACTGAGGTAAAATTGCATATGATAAAATGCATCCATTTTATGTATACAGTTAGTGTTTTAACAAATGTAATTATTGATAATGTTTTAGCACCAATATGATCAGGAAGCCATTCTGACTAGTAAATAAAATTGTGATTCTATTATTCAGATGTCAATAATAGTTTACTATCAATCACACAGTAAGCATCTCTAGTCTCCACAAGAGATAAGATTGTTCAAATTTTGTATTGCTATTCTCTGGGGAAAGAGTGTATGCAGGATGCTTCCAGAAGAGGAGAGGGGGCACTAATGTATCCCAAGAGCCTCAAACTGTCTGGCACATAGTAGGCTTTCAACAAGTATTTGTTGGATGGATGAATAGAATGAAATAGTGATAATAAAAGTGAATGTGAGAAAGCAATGTGGAAACAAATGTAGACACATTACCAAAGAGACATATTCAAGGTGTTTGAGAATAAAATCCAGTGAATAGGGGTACCTGGGTGGCTCAGTTGGTTAAACATCTGCCTTCGGCTTAGGTCATGAATATATCAATTCCTATGTTAAGGAGAAAGATCAGGGGAACCTGGGCTGGCTCAGTACATAAAGCATGTGACTCTTGATCTCAGGGTTGTGGGTTCGAGCCCTATGTTAGATGTAGAGATTGCTTAAAAATAAAATCTTGGGGCACCTGGTTAAGCATCTGACTCTTGATTTAGGTTCAGGTCATGATCTCAGGATTGTGAGATAGGGCCTTATGACAGGCTCCACACTCAATGCAGAGCCCTTGAGATCCTCTCTCTCCCTCTCCCTCTGCTCCTCCTGCCACTCAAACACTTTCTCCAAAATAAATAAATTAATTAATAAATTAATAAATTAATAAATAAAATCTTCAAAAATACATAAAATATCTTTAAAAAGGGGAGAAAGATCAGACAATAAAGCAAACATGTAAGATGTGGTCACAGGAGAGGGAAGAGAACCAGAATAGTTTAGGGTTTAAAAAGTGAAGGAAGAATAAAGTTTGAAGGAGGATAAGGTTAGCTGTAAATATCTCAAAGATAGAAAAGAGATACTTTGTGAACTTCTATAAAACACATTCATCAGTGTTGCAAGGGGTGGGGGAGACAGGTTGTAAGTAATGAAAAAGTGATAATTTGGTGAAAAGAATGGGGAAAGAAATGTAAATTGTTTTTGAAAAGATCGCTGTCCATAAAACTAAAAGAGATCTGGCTCTTGATCATCTCCCCAGTTTTAGATTTTGTTTCTCTTTACTATCATCTCACCTCTTAAAAATCTGTTATGTTGCTTGTATTTTACCACATGTGCCTGGTTTGTTCACACTTTCCATGCTACTTTGGTCTCCTTTCACAATAAGGAATTTTGCTGTAGCTAACACAGAACTGGAACATGTGAATACTTTATAGATGTTTGTGGAATGGAGGCAGTGATGAATGTGTGATAGTATAGTAAGGTGAATTTGTACTGCTCTTCATATGTGCTGATCAATGGATCACTGTCAACCTATGGGGAAGTCTCACATGTTGCCTTGTTCTGAATGTGTTCTTATTCTGGTCAACATTTATATATGTAATTTCAAAGAGCAAACAGAATACAAGTTACCTAATCTGCAGGTAACAAAAGCTGGAGTGGTAACTAGATGTTAGATGATAACTACAAAATACACAAAGCTCCCAACCTCCTCAGATTAGATGATGAAAGACCCCAGGGGGTGGGGCAATTCTGTAAAGGTAGGGTTACTGGAGAAACAGCATGGCAGTCCCCTCCCCCAGAAGACAGGCTGGAAGAACAGGAGGATGACAATCCTTTGGATTCTATAAGACTGTAAAATCCCAACACCAGGGGAAAATTGTATATTGAGCTTCAGGTGTGGCCTCACGACCTTTTTATTTTTCAGATATAACTCTTTTCTTTTCTTTCTTTCTTTTTTCCTTTTCTCATGCCATATCCCCTGCTGTATTTTTCTTTATACCTTCTCCTCATTTCAACTAGATGTCTATTATACCAACTCATTTTTCATAGTCGCTGTTTAAACTTGTATTTTTACACACCTATATTTTTTACAGATCTATGCTTTATTTTAGTCCATGTTTCACTCTACTCAGTTTTACCTTATATATATATATATATATATATATATATATATATATATATATATATATATAACTTTTACTTTCCTAGTAATTTTGGGATGTAGTGTCCTCTAACACAGAGACCAAAATACACCCAGGAACAACTGAAACACCCTGCTTTGTCTACACTGGGAGATTATAGTCCCTCATCCCCTCCGCCTCCATTTTTAAATTTTTAAAAATTTTAAAATTTTTTTAATTCTACTCTTGTGTTCCATTTTGGCTTTGTTTTTTCAGTGGAGGCATCTGACCACTCTGTATTTTGCTAGGGTGCATCTAGCTTGGGTTGTGGTTGATATTTTGGACTCTGTCCATTTGCTCAACAATCCCTTGACAGAATGACTAGGAGGAGGAACTCCCAACAAAGAAAAGAACCCGAGACAATGTCCTCTGCCACAGAATAATGGGTATGGATATAAGCAAAATGTCAGGATAGACTTCAGGATAGCAATCATGAAGTCAATAGCTAGGCTGGAAAAGCATTAGTGACAATATAGAATCTCTAGGGCAGAAATGAGATCTAATCAGGATGAACATAAAAATGCTATGAATGAGATACTCTCTAAACTAGATACTCTAACAGCCAGGGTAAATGAGTCAGAAGAACACATTAGTGATCTAGAAGATAAGCTGATAGAATGGAAGGAAGTTGAAGAAGATAGGGATAAGCAGCTAGTAGCACATGAAAATAGACTTAGAGACCAATGATGACATGAAATGTTCTAATGTAAGAATTATTGGGATCCCCGAAGGGAGGGAGAGAGAGAGAGGACTAGAAGGTATATTTGAGCAAATCATAGCTGAGAACTTCCCTAATCTGGGGAGGAAACAAGTATTCCAGTCCAAGAGGCAGAGAGGACCCCTCCCAAAATGAATAAAGATAGATCAACACCCCAACATATAATAGTGAAGCTTACAAATCTTAAATCCAAGGAAGCTATCCTGAGAGCAGCTAAGGGGAAGAGATTTCTTATGTATAGAGGGAGGAACATCAGAATAACATTGGACCTGTCTACAGAGACCTGGAAGGACAGAAAGGGCTGACAGAACATATTCAGGAAACTAGAGAAGAAAATGCAGCCAAGAATACTTTACCGAGCAAGACTGTCATTCAGAATGGATGGAAAGATAGAGTTTCAGGATAGGCAGAAACTGAAAGAATATGTGGCCACCAAGTAAGCCCTTCAAGAAATATTAAGGGGGATTCTGTAAACGAAGAGAAACTCCAAGAGTCACATAGACTAGAAAGAAACAGAAAACCTACATAAACAGGGACTTTACAGACAATACAATGGCACTAAATTCATATCTTTCAATAGTTACTCTCAATGTGAATGAGCTGAATGCTCCCATCAAGAGACACAGGGTTTCAGATTGGATAAAAAAACAGGACCCATCCATATGCTGTCTATAAGAGTCTCATTTTGAACCTAAAGACACCTCCAGATTGAAAGTGAGGGGATGGAGAAAAATTTACCATGCCAACAGACCTCAAAAGAAAGCTGGGGTAGTAATTCTCATATCAGACAAATTAGATTTTAAACCAAACTCTGTTGTAAAAGATGTAGAGGCACACTATATCATACTTAAAAGGTCAATACAACAAGAAGATCTAACAACTGTAAATATCTATGCCCGAAACATGGGAACACCCAATTACATAAACCAATTAATAACCCAAATAAAGAAACATATGGATAATAATACATTAATAGTAGGATACCTAAACACTCCACTCATAGCAATGGACAGATTGTCTAAGCAGAAAATCAACAAAGAAAAAGAGCTTTGAATGACTCATTGGACCAGATGGACTTCACAGATATATACAGAACATTCCATCCTAAAACAACAGAATACTCATTCTTCTTGAGTACACAAGGAACAATCTCCAGAATAGATCACATACTGGGTCACAAAACAGGTCTCAACTGATACCAAAAGATTGAGATTATTCCATGAACATTTCCAGACCACAATGCTGTGAAACTGGAACTCTATCACAAGGAAAAATTTGGAAGGAATTAAAACACTTGGAAGCTAAAGAGCATCCTGATAAATAATGATTGAGTCAATGAAGAAATTAAAGATGAACTTAAACAATTCATTGAAACTAATGAGAATGAAAACACATCGGTCCAAAACCTATGGGATACTGCAAAGGTGGTCCTAAGGGGGAAATACATAGCCATCCAAGCTCTCTCAAAAAATTAGAAAATCACAAATGCACAAGCTAAACCTACACCTAAAGGACCTGGAGAAACAACAGGAAATAAGGCCTAAACCAAGCAGGAGAAAAGAAATAATAAAGATTAGAGCAAAATCAATGAAATAGAAACCAGAAAAACAGTAGAACAGATCAATGAAACTTGAAGCTGGTTCTTTGAAAGAATAAAATCAATAAACCACTGGCCAAACTTATCCAAAAGAAAAGGGAAAGCACCCAAATTAATAAAATCATGAATAAAAGGGGAGAGATCATGACTAATACCAAAGGAATAGAAACAATTATTAGAAATTATTACCAGCAACTGTATGCCAATAAATTAAGCAATCTAGAAGAAATGGACGCATTCCTGGCAAACTTATAAACTACCAAGACTGAAACAGGAAGAAATAGAGAATCTGAACAGACCAATAACCAGCAAGGAAATTGAAGCAGTAATCAAAAACCTCCCCAAACCTCTCTTTCCCAGAGGAATTCTACCAAACATTTAAAGAAGAAATAATACCTATCCTACTGAAGCTGTTTCAAAAAATAGAAATAGAAGGAAAACTTCCAAACTCGTTCTATGAATCCAGCATTACCCTGATCACAAAACCAGACAAAGACCCCATGAAAAAGGAGAATTACAGACCAATATCCCTGATGAACATGGATGCCAAAATACTCAACAAGATCCTAGCCAATAGGATCCAACAGTACATTAAAATGATTATCCATCATGACCACTTGGGATTTATTCCTGGGATGCAAGGGTGGTTCAACATTTGCAAACCAATCAATGTGATGGAACACATTAATAAAAGAAAAGATAAGAACCATATGATCCTCTTAATTGATGCAGAAAAAGGATTTGACAAAATACAGCATCTTTTCCTGATTAAAACCCTTCAAAGTACAGGGATAGAGGGAACACACTTCAATATCATAAAATCCATCTAAGAAAAGCCCACAGTGAATATCATTCTCAATGGGGAAAAACTGAGAGCTTTTCCCTTAAGGTCAGGAACACGACAGGGATGCCCACCCTCGCCATTATTGTTCAACATAGTATTAGAGGCTCTAGCCTCAGCAATCAGACAACAAAAAGAAATAAAACCATCTAAATTGGCAAAGAAGAAGTCAAACTCTCTTTCTTCACAAATGACATGATACTTTATGTGGAAAACCCAAATGATTCCACCCCCAAATTACTAGAACTCATACAGCAATTCAGTAATGTGGCAGGATACAAAATCAATGCACAGAAATCAGTTGCTTTTCTATACACTAACAATGTAACTGAAGAAAGAGAAATTAAGGAATCAATCCCAGTTACAAAAGCTCCAAAAACCGGGCGCCTGGGTGGCTCAGTTGGTTAAGCGACTGCCTTCGGCTCAGGTCATGATCCTGGAGTCCCTGGATCGAGTCCCACATCGGGCTCCCTGCTCGGCAGGGAGTCTGCTTCTCCCTCTGACCCTCCCCCCTCTCATGTGCTCTCTCTCAAATAAATAAACAAAATCTTAAAAAAAAAAAAAAAAAAAAGCTCCAAAAACCATAAGAATCCTAGGAATAAACCTAACAAAAGAGGTAAAGGATCTGAACTCTAGAAACTACAGAACACTTACGAAAGAAATTGAGGAAGACACAAAGAGATGGAAAAACATTCCATGTTGATGGATTGGAAGAATAAACATTGTTAAAATGTCTATGCTGCCCAGAGCAATTTACACTTTTAAAGCAATCCTTATCAAAATACCATCTACATTTTTCACAGAGATGGAACAAACAATCCTAAAATTTGTATGAAACCAGAAAAGACCCCAAATCGCCAGGGAAATATTGAAAAGGAAAACCAAAGCTGGGGGCATCACAATGCCTGACTTCAAGCTATATTACAAAGCTGTAATCATCAAGACAGTATGATATTGGCACAAAAACAGACACAGAGATCAATGGAACAGAATAGAGACCCCAGAAATGGACCCTCAACTCTATGGTCAACTAATCTTCAACAAATCAGGCAAGAATATCCAATGGAAAAAAGACAGTCTCTTCAATAAATGGTGTTGGGAAAACTGGACAACCACATGCAGAAGAATGAAACTCGACAATTCTCTTACACCATACACAAAGATAAACTGAAAATGGATGAAAGACCTCAATGTGAGATAGGATTCCATTAAAATCCTAGAGGAGATCATAGGCAGTAACCTCTTTGACATTGGCCACAGCACCATTTTTCAAGTCATGTCTCTAAAGACAAGGGAAACAAAAGGAGAAATGAACTTTTGGGACTTCATCAAGATAAAAATCTTTTGCACAGCAAAGGAAACAGTCAACAAAACCAAAAGACAACCAAGAGAATGGGAGAAAATATTTGCAAATGACATTTCACATAATGGGCTGGTATCCAAGATCTATAAAGAACTTATCAAACTCAACACCCAGAGAACAAATAATCCAGTCAAGAAATGGGCAGAAGACATGAACAGACACTTCTCAAAGAAGACATACAAATAGCTAACAGACACATGAAAAAATGTTCAACATCACTAGCCATCAGGGAAATACAAATCAAAACCACAATGAGATACCACCTTACACCAGCTGGAATAGCTAAAATTAACAAGTCAGGAAACAAGAAGTGTTAGCAAGGATGTGGAGAAAGGGGAACTCTCTTACACTGTTGGTGGGAATGCAAGCTGGGATAGCCACTCTGGAAAACAGTATGGAGGTTCCTCAAGACGTCAAAAATAGAGCTATCCTATGGCCCAGCAATTGCACTACTGGGTATTTACCCCAAAGATACAGATGTAGTGAAAAGAAAGGGCACGCACACCCCAATGTTCATAGCAGCAATGTCCACAATAGCCAAACTGTGGAAGGAGCCGAGATGCCCTTCAACAGATCAATGGATAAAGAAGATGTGGTCCATATATACAATGGAATATTACTCAGCCATCAGAAAGGATGAATCCCACCATTTGCATCGGCATGGATGGAACTGGAGGTTATTATGCTAAATGAAGTAAATCAAGCAGAGAAACACAATTATCATATGGTTTCACTCATATGTGGAACATAAGGAATAGCATGGATCACCACAGGGTAAGGGAGGGATAACTGAACAGGAAGAAATCAGAAAGGGTGACAGACCATGAGAGGTTCTGGACTCCAGGAAACAAACTGAGCTTTACAGAATGGAGGGGGTAGGAGAATGGGGTAACCAAGTGATGGGTATTAAGGAGGGCACACGTTGTGATGAGCACTGGGTGTTATATGTAACTAATGAATCATTGAACACTACATCAAAAACTAATGGTGTACAATATGCTAGCTAACTGAGCATAATAAGAAAAAGAAACTGTATAATTAAAAAAAGAGAGAGAATTTCACAAGGAAAAATATAAAATTATATATTTAGATGAAAAAAATCAACATATTTTATTTTGGTTGAGGGAGGCCTGGGTTGACAGCAGTCTCTGTACAAAAGACCTGGGGTTCAAGAACATTAACTGATAAAGATAAATCAGTGCCATCTTTGGCTATACTAATAAATATGTAGTGTCCAGACTAATGGGGCTTGGGCATCAATCCATTCTTCTCTATGTGGACCTCTTTTGCAATGGAGTGTTCAGTCATAGATACCCTACTCTAGAAGGGACATTTGGCAAGGGTAGTGAGGATGGTGAAGGAACCTGGTTATACCACTTGTTATTGGTTGAATTGTGTGCCTTACCTCTGGAGAAAAAATGATATATTGAAGTCCTAACCCCCCATACATCAGAATGTGAACTTGTTTGGTAATAGTGTCTTTATAGAGGTAATCAAGTTAAAATGAAGTCATTAGGGTGGACCCTATTCCAATGTGACTGCTGTTCTTACAAAAAGGGGAAATTTGAACACAGGCACACATAGAAGGAAGATGATGTGAAAAGGCATAGGGAGAAAGTGTTGTGAACATGGAGGCAGAGATTGGGATTATGCTTCGAAAGCCAAGAGATTTCTGGGGCTCTATAGAAGCTGTAAAATGAAAGAGAGGATCTGTTATCTATAGGTTTCAAGAAGAGCATGGCCTTGTTAATGCCTTGATTTCAGAAGTCTAGCATCCAGAACTGTGAGGCAATACATCTCTGCATTCTTTTATAAGTCGCCTAGTTTATGGTACTTTGTTCTGGCAGCCCTAAGAAGAATAGTTGGAGATCTGAGGTGAAGAATAGTTGGAGATCTGAGGGAAGAGTAGGTTAGTGGATAGAGGGGTTTAGTGGCTGCCATTCAGCGGTTTTAGTCAATGATTCTTAGTAGCATTTCTGGCCCAGAAAAAGAAAATTACAACTTCAGGAAGTAAAGAAAAAAAAGTAAAATCTTTAGTTTCCTGCACTGAATGTTATTTTTGGCTCAAGGGTGCAAGAAGAGTAGAATTTAAGAACTGATTGCCAGTTAGCACTGGGAGTTATTGATTTGTTTGGTTTGGTTTTTAATCTTCACATTTTTTTCTGTATACACTTTTCTTTATTATATATCCTGTGTTGTGCCACTGACATGTTCATATTGGTGTATATGTGTACCATAATAATTTTCTAAAATTTTTATTACTTTTCCCCAGAGTTAAATGTATTTATTTATTTTCTACTTGTATATAAAAATTTAAAAAATATATTCAACAATTCTGGTTTTAGGGGACAAGGTTCAACAAAGGATGCTCTGTACATAGCTGTAAACCTGTGGCAGCATTAAGCGTATTCAGCAGTTCCACACATTTGAGTAGTTACAATCTGAGTCTGTTTAGTTCTGGCTGATGCATTTTTAAAAAAATTCCTAGGTGAATAAGGAATCCAGGGAAAAAGAGGCTGGCAGCCAGTCAGCAAGCCAGTGACATCCATGAAATATTTGTTCATCTTGGCAGTCATTTTGGCACTGTGCTTGTCTTTCGGGAATAGATGTCTTATTGACAGATATTGTTTTGGTGTGACCAATGAATGAAATGTCATTGGTAGCCACTAAGCCATTAGTTCTTGGCTAATTAATATACCCAACCAACCATTGATTCCTGTGAGAATACGAAGAGTCTATGGACCTGGAGGTAGAGTGGGTAGAGATAAACTAATTTATGTGGTTTTCATAAAGAATACAAACACTCCAGAATTTGAACACACAAGTAACTGTTAGCCCACTTAAAATAGTTATCTTGGAAGGCTAATCTGGATGCTCCATGTTTTTTAAAATGCATACATTTTTGGAGATTGTCAAGGTATGCCAAAAGTAAACAAATCCCATGGAAAGCCATTCCAGTATATAAGCTAGGGTGAAAGGCTTGAGAGATGCAAATTACCAATTGTTTTGCCTCAATGTCTTTCTAGGCCCTCCTGAAAACAAACTGAAAGACTTTTATAGAAATAGTCTCAAGATGCTGCTCAGTTGGACAGAAAGGTTGGGCCTCAACCATTACTATGTCACAACAGAGCATGCTGTACAACTTCTTCCCAATGCTCCAATGCTGAATAATGCCAACAAGGCTCAGTCAGGACTTGGACATTAAGGTTTTGGTTCTACCCTGCCTCCAGGCCTCCCTGCCACCAGGCCTCCCCTTCCCCCAGCAGGGATACAGTCTGAAATGATGTTGGACCTGGGGCAGACTCCACTTCACCACCACCTAAGGCCAGGAAACTCAATGGAGGTCTGCAAAGACCCCCCAGATAGCAGGGTGGAGGAAGCTCTAAGGCAGGGACACCACAGCTAGGTGCACAGAGGCCAGGGAAGGGGCACTCTCCAGTACAGGTTGGGGGTGCACAGCCAAGTCCTGGGCTTGAAGGAAGTGGCTTGAAAGTACAGGGGCTGAATTTGTGGTAAGGGTGAGGGGATGTGGATTGCAATAAGGGTAGAAGGAGAGGAGAGACCTGCAGAGTTCGGAGGAAAAGGAGGAGATGTTGGAAGAAGAGGAGTTCTGCCAGGTGGGGGGCTGGTTGGGGAGTTGCAAGCTGCTTGGGGTAGGGAGGAAGAAGGTAAGGTGAATGTGCTGGAGGTGGGGCAGGAACAAAGGAAAGAAAAATCCTCTACAGCGATTTGCAGGCATTGCAGGGTCTGGTGAAGATGATCCTTTGGAATGTAGAAAGAAAATATTGGAATGTATATTGAATTATAATCTTCCTAAAAATTTATATTTTTGTGTAGCTTTATGATGTACTTGATAACTAGTACACTAATACATGCATATAATTTATAAATGAATAAAATGTATATGTTAGGGTATAAATTCATTTGTAAAATGTGGAAAATAATAGTACCTAATTCATAAGATTGTGTCAAGATCAAATGAGTTAATACATTCCACATACTTATAAGAGTGTGTAGAAGACAGTAAGTACTATATAAGGATTAGCTATTATTATTATAGTGTTCAATTATAGGCAGTTTGGTGAGTACCATTCTCAGGAATAAAAGAGGAGAGTGGTACTCAATTAACATTAGCTATTATTGAAACAATTTCTAAACATTTTATATCCCAAATCTCATCAAAATGACAGCAGAAATATAAGAATAAATCAATAACAACACTGGAAAACCGGTGGGGAGCATTAATAAACCAGAAGGCTCTGAGAAATGGCTACATATTATGAAGTAGATGGGACCAGGTTGACAGTGAAAACAAGGACAGAGAATTGCAACATAAAACATGTTGAAACAGAAACTGATGAAAAATGAGTTTCACAGGAGAATCTGGACTAACCCCCAAATTAAAGACCGAACTCATTAGGCAGGAGGGCATTGATAGCTTATGGGGATAATCAAGGGAATAATTTGTTTTAAAAGTGTTGGGGTGTGTATGGGGGGTTCCTTACTGACAGAATATGCCACAACAAGTACAGAAGCTCAGTTCACTACTAGTGAAAGAGTTAATATCACAACTGCTAGGAAAATTCATTCCAGCTACTGAATATGGATAAATAAAACTCATTTGTGAAAATTAGCTGAAAACCAAGATTCACTTTTGGAAGAAAACAACAGAAATAAAATAGGGCACACATTGATCAGAGAAACCAATCCCTAAGCAAACCAAGTTACTAAATAAAAAGATGAGAATATTTAGAACCAAGGGTAATGGTATCAAGAGGGTATTAAATTCTAAAATGGGCTTCTATGATAATGAAACAAGCAGAAAACTCTAAATAATTTTGGGAAATTAAAAACACGATAGCTGATATTTTAAAAATCAGCTGAAATGGCAGAATTGGCATACCTAACTACTAAGTTTATAATCTAAAAGACTAAATCAAAGGATTCTCCTGGAATACACTGCAAAAAAATGATTAAAATTATTATCTTTTTGGGGCGCCTGGGTGGCTCAGTCGTTAAGCGTCTGCCTTCGGCTCAGGTCATGATCCCAGGGTCCTGGGATCGAGCCCCGCATCGGGCTCCTCGCTCCGCGGGAAGCCTGCTTCTCCCTCTCACACTCCCCTTGCTTGTGTTCCCTCTCTCACTGTCTCTCTCTCTCTGACAAAAAAAAAAAAAAAAAAAAAATTATTATCTTTTTAAGAGAAAACTTAAGAAACATGGAAAGTATATAGTATATCTTGAACCAAAAAAAAAGGAAGAAGAAGGAAGAGGAAGAAAATGGAGATGAAGGAAAGGGATAAATCTGTTTTCTTGAAAGATTTTGTTCTCTTGGCTTCTGAGAAAATACTGTTTCCTGCATTCCCACTTACTTTATTGGTTACTCCTCTGTCTCACCCTCTTCCTAACCTTTGGATATTGGATATTTTAGGGCTCAAACCTCAATCTTCTCCTCTATCTAAACTCATTCCTTAGATGACTTAATTCAGCTCCAAGGATTTAAACACCATATATATGTGGATGATTTCTAAATTTATATCTCCACCTGTATTTCTTTCCTGCATTCACATATTTTATTGCCTACACAGCATGTGCACTTGAAGGCATGATGGGCTAGAATATTTCACATAGCCAAGCTAAATGTTTGCTTTCCCCATCCAAATATGCTCCTTTTGCTGTGTTCCTGAACTCAGTAAATGACTGAGTTCATTTATTCAGTTGATCAGGCCTCAAACCTTGAAGTCCTTATTGACTCCTTTTTTTCCTAACTCCCCAAACCAAACTTTCTGCAAATCTAGTGGATTCTAAGCTTTTTTTTTTTAAATTCTTTTATTTTATTATGTTATGTTAGTCACCATACAGTACATCATTAATTTTTGATGATTCATTGTTTTCGTATGACATCCAGTGCTCCATGCAGTATGTGCCTTCCTTAATACCCATCACCGGGTTAACCCATCCCCCCAACCCCCTTCCTTCTAAAACTCTCATTTTGTTTCTCGGAGTCCATAGTCTCTCATGGTTCATCTCCCCCTCCGATTTCCCCCCCTTCATTTTTCCCTTCCTTCTCCCAATGTCCTTCATGCTATTCTTTATGTTCCACAAATAAGTGAAACCATATGATAATTGACTTTCTCTACTTGACTTATTTCTCTTGGCATAATCTCCTCCAGTCCCATCCATGTTGATGTAAAAGCTGGGTATTCATTCTTTCTGATGGCTGAGTAATATTCCATTGTATATATGGACCACATCTTCTTTATCTATTCATCTGTTGAAGGGCATCTCGGTTCTTTCCACAGTTTGGCTATTATGGACATTGCTGCTATGAACACTGGGGTGCATATGGCCCTTCTTTTCACTACATCTGTGTCCTTGGGGTAAATACCCAGTAGAGCAATTGCTGGGTCATAAGGTAGCTCTATTTTTAATTTTTTGAGGAACTTCCACACTGTTTTCCAAAGTGGCTGTACCACCTTGCATTCCCACCAACAGTGTAAGAGGGTTCACCTTCCTCCACAACCTCTCCAACATTTGTTTCTTGCCTTGTCAATTTTTGCCATTCTAACTGGTATAAGGTGGTATCTCAATGCGGTTTTGATTTGAATGTCTCTGATGGCTAATGATGATGAACATTTTTTCATGCGTCTGTTAGCCATTTGTATGTCTTCTTCAGGAAGTGTCTGTTCATGTCTTCTGCCCATTTTTTGACTGGATTATTTATTTTTTTGGGTGTTGAGTTTGAGAATTTCTTTATAGATCTTAGAAATCAGCGCTTTGGATACCAGCCTTTTATCTGTAGTGTCATTGCAAATATCTTCTCCCATTCTGTGGGTTGCCTCTTTGTTTTGTTGACTGTTTCCTTTGCTGTGCAGAAGCTTTTTATCTTGATGAAGTCCCAAAAGTTCATTTTTGCTTTTGATTCACTAGCCTTTGGAGATGTGTCTTGAAAGAAGTTGCTGTGGCAGATGTCGAAGAGGTTACTGCCTATGTTCTTCTCTAGGATTTTGATGGAAAAGAAGGAAAAAGAGGAGGCCTGGGAGAAACAACTCAAAATCCATGAAAACAGAATTAGAGAAATAAGTGATGCCATGAAACGTTCCAATGTCAGAATTATTGGGATCCCTGAGGGAGTGCAGAGAGAGAGAGGACTAGAAGATATATTTGAGCAAATTGTAGCTGAGAACGTCCCTAATCTGGGGAATGAAACAAACATTCGTGTCCTAGAGGCAGAGAGGAGCCCTCCCAAGATGAAGGAAAACAGACCAACGCCCTGGCATGTAATAGTAAAACTCTCAAATCTTAGAACCAAGGATTCTAAGCCTTAAAATTTACCCAGAACTGTGTGCTTTCCCTGCCATTCAGCCATTTCTTCAAGAAACCCTGGTTCCTTGCAGCAGGGGAATATAATTTAAGTACAAAGAGCTTGTTACTACATATACTCATTGCTATGGGCATTTCATTGCTTTTAGACTTTTTCAGTGAACACAGTAAGAAGTACCCCATTTCATATTTGTATTTCTTTTATTCCACAGTGAGAACCCTGCCTCCCAATAATATTTTCTCTATCCTAGAATATACAAAGTTTCAGAATACTAGACTAATGTGAGTTCTGAAAGCAAATATAATGAGTAAAGTTCAATATTTCTTTATATTTTTTTTGTGTTTTGATTATATCCCTGCCAGAGTGCAGCCAGAGTACTATTTTAAATGTTACACAAATTAAGATTTTTTCTCTACGTGCTTATGCTATTTATTTGATATAATTTATAATCTGGTTAGTTTTTTTTTTTTAATTTGAGAGTCTGATTTATTAATCTTTTTAATTTAATTTTATTGTTTAAGATTTAAAAACATTTAGATGGCACAAAAATCAAAGCTATATAAAAAGATATTCTCAGAAAAGTTTCCCTTCCATCCCTGCATCCTCCACCCTAATCCTATAGGTTATCATTTTCATTGGTTTCTGATTCATCCTTTTTGTGTTTCTTTTTGACAAAAAAATCTTGAGACAAAAAGTAAGGATGTACTAAAACACTAATGGGGTCATGTCAAACAAACACAGAAACCAGTTTGAGGTGGCTCCCACTGAATACATTTGAGATAATTTGGGCATCAAAAAGAGTAATGATGACAATAAATTGAGTTAAAAAATAATGAATCCATAACAAAAGTCATGAGGTTGGGGAGGAAAGACACAGACAGGAAATTTCTTTGATGAAGGATGGCAGCTAATAAATGTAGAAGGGATAACAGGATTAGAAGATCACCTTTATGTAGCCCCTGTGTAATGTTAATTTGTGAAAAGATTATTATTGGATGATAAAACTGTTCAGTGAAATGTTGTTAATAAACAGGATATTTACATGGTCCAAAAATATTACCCCATAGTGCACTTATTAATTATAAGGGGGGAAATGTTCACTTTATAATGGAGAGAATTAGCAGTCACTACTTTAACTAAAGGTTCATGTTTAGATTCTCCAGTTGTAAAATGGCCTGACATTTCTGTACCCCCTGATGTTATGCAGTGGGAAGTACACAGTATCACCTATAAGGTGTTTTTGCTGGAAATTTTTCACCTGAACATAATTACATGTTAGAAGAATCCAGAATGTAAGGTGTTATGTAGAACAATTGGCCTGAACTCTTTAAAATATTCAATGCCAGGGCGCTTGAGCGGCTCAGTCAGTTAAGTGTCTGCCTTTGGCTTGGGTCATGATCTCAGGGTCATGGGATTGAACCCCACATCAGGCTCCCTGCTCAGCAGAGAGTCTGATTCTCCTTCCCCCTCTGCCCTTTCCCCCCTTGCTCGTGTGCAAGCTCTCTCTCTCAAATAAATAAATAAAGTTTTTTAAAAAAATAAAGTATTCAATGCCATGAGAAACAGAGGAAGTGGAGGGGCTTTATTTGGATTGGAGTAGAACAAAGAT
Organism: Halichoerus grypus; assembly: GCF_964656455.1. Taxonomy (NCBI): domain Eukaryota; kingdom Metazoa; phylum Chordata; class Mammalia; order Carnivora; family Phocidae; genus Halichoerus; species Halichoerus grypus. Next base: position 25,050,094 of record NC_135727.1, on the reverse strand, counting down.
ACATTAGAATCGAATGCCATGTGTGAAACTTGCACAGATCCTGGATTGAAAAATATAAATAAAACAAAGACCTATAAAGTACATGTTTTGATAATTGGGATAATTTAGGTAGGAACTCTATGCTAGATAATGATTTTGAAGTAATATCGACTTTTGTAGGTAAGGTAATACTTCTGTAGTTGTATAGGGGATGGTTTTTCTTGTTAGGAGATGCCTGGTGAAGTAGTGTTTAGTGGTGAAGTGTCATGATGTCTGTAGCCTATTTTTGGATGGTTTAACAAAAAAGTAATGTGTGTATGGGGTGGGGAGAAAAAGATAAGAAAATGTATGTCAAAATGTCATAGCAGCTGAATCTCAGTGAATGGTATATGGGTATTCATTACAGAGTTTTTTAATTATTTGGGGGGGGTTGATCATTTCTAAGTAAATAAATAAAACAATATATCCAGAATCCAACAATTCTCACTGTCTTCACTTCCAGCATTTAATCCAAGCCACTATCATTCAAAATGTAGATTACTGTAATAGCTTCCTAACTGGTGCCTCTGCTTCTACTTAAAGTTCTCCACACACCGGTCAGAGTAGTCCAGTTAAAATGTAAGTCACATAATGTCAGTTCTCTGCTCAAGGCCCTCCAGTAGCTTTCTAGGGATAAAAGTCAGAGTCATTAAAATGCAACTTCCACTACTTTTTAAATTTATTTATATTTTTTTGATGTTCCTTTTTAGAGAGATTAAAATTGGGATGACTTCAGATATTACTTTGGCTTGCTGGTGTGTGCGTGTGTTTGTGTTTATATATTGATGATACAGAGATGAGCTATGTAAATCTCCACCTTTTTAAATAACATTCATAGTAATTTCAGCACAATTTTGGGGAAGATAATGAAGATGTGGGAGCACAATCTCCAGAATAACAAGAGACAGCCATGTTAATCCTGACTTCCAAATGGCCAGCCAACTGGATAGACCTAAGTAATTCTCACTGAGGATTATAGATTATAGAAACAGATTATAAAAGTGGAGATAATCTAATTAAAACATGTTTACTTTCTCCTTAATCTTTGCTTCAATTGCAAAAGTTCATTTCCACTTTCAAACTTTTCAAGCAGTCATAAGAGTGGGAGTAAGAATGGGATGAGTTGTAGTAAGCCATCATTTAAAGGATGGAGACTCTTAGAAGTGATTTCCTCTCCTCACCAAGGCCCAGTTTACTTTAGGTACCTTCTACCAATTTACTCATTAGCTGTGTGGCCTCATATAGTATTTGTCTATAAAGAAGGATCAATATATTACCTTCTTTATAGACTGGTGGTTAAAAGTTTGGGCTCTGAAACCAGACTTGCAAAGTTTGTATTCTAGCCCTACCACTTCACCATTTACCAACTATGTGGTCTTGCAACTTGCAAGTTACTTACCTTCTCTGTGCACCAGTTTTCCTCCACTATTAAATGGAATAATAAAACTCACCTATAGGGTTTTATGAAGATTAAATATTAATAAACAATAAAATGTAAGCGTTTTTATTGAAAACTTACTATGTTTTGAAGGCCTGTGAAGCTGCATGTGTAGTAAGTAAGGAAGAAAGTGGTGCAAGATTAGGTATTTGAGGTAGGCAAGAGCCAGATCATGATCCTTGTAGGCTATATAAAGGATTTTGGATTTTATTTTAAGCATTGTGTTAAATCTTTGAATGGTATTATGCCAGAAGTATACTTTATTTCAAGAAGGAGTATATCCAACCATGTTAAAGGCTACTAAGAAATCTTAATAAGGACTAAAAACTAATGAAAGTACATTGCACTTGTCTAATATGAAGTCAATACGTGATCTTGACAAGAGTGTTTATATGGGGCCCTGTATCGTGAAACTCTAGTATATCTCTAATTTTAATGCCTATAGTACCTAAGAAAAATAATTTGTTCATATTCATTTTGGTGTTACAGTCACCTGAAGGGCAATGTACTAAATGACTTCTATAAATCTTTTATAGTTCTCAGATTCCAAGATGTTCATGCTTTTTTATGTTTGCAATTTTTTAAATGGAAGTGAAGTCTTAATCAGACACAGCATTACTATTGTTGGTCATAAAGCAACTATCATTTCCATTTACCAACCTACATGGATTATTTATTTGATGAAAGTTTGGCCAAATCTGTCCCTGAGCATTTTTATTTTGGAAAACTGATGGACAGGGCCAAACCATAGAATATAAAATTCATCACTGCATAATACCCATTCAAATGGTAATAATAATTCTCAGGTATTTATCCCCCCCTTTTTTGTAATTTATTCATGCCTCCTATTTTCTTTTCTTGCTACTCTTCATTCTTTGGCAATTTCACTGTTCATTAGCATATCTATCAGATAGTGAACAAGAAAAGCAAGGAAAATAAGTTGAAACAGATCAGATTGTTTTATTATTCATCACCAGATCTCAAAAAGCAGCTGTAGGAAGAGATTGGAAAATAATTTTTGAATGGGCGTTTTGGATTATCTCAGTCTTACCTTATGACTATATATCACAAAAATAATCAACTTTATTACTGACAAAACTAAATCTAGTATTCTTGATCTCATATATTTGGTAGACTGTTATTTCAATAGTACAAATAACAGAACATTTCATAAATATTTATTTCACTGCCAATCAATTCAGCAATATTTATTAAACTTTGAAAAATCTCTGTAGATGTAGAATGCCTACTATAGAACTAGAAGAAACAAAAGATGCATTTGATATGGTCACTGCCCTCAGGGAGTTTATGAACCAGCTAAGCAATCTGACTTAGACACCAGATGATAAGAAAAGGGAGTAAACTATCATTTAACATCAATGATAAAGGCAAAATGTGTACTAATAAATAAAATAAGAAGATATGAAAGACTTATTTAACATTCTATATCTGGTTTCTGAAATTAACTATTATGGTACTTCCATTCCAATAATGAGTCCATTACTAACAGAATAAAGTGATTAGAGATAGTTTCTTTGTCTTTGTCAAGCACGGGGTCAACTGAGATTTTGCTGAGTGGGTCAGATTATGTTTTTATGACAGAAAATACCATTGGTTTGACAGGCTTAGATATGTTTAGGTTTTGGGTGGAATTAAATGTTCTGACCTAATTTTTTTCACCAAGAAGGAAATCATTTTCCTTTGATTTTTTTCTTGGGTATAAAACTTACCATTTGGCTTGAGACATCACTATATTGATGAAATATGGTTTACAATAGTATTTCCCTAAATTATTTGGTTAATAGGACACATTATTTGGACACAATTCTGAATAATTAATACATTTAACAAATATTTATTATATGCCTATTAAGTGAAACAGATTCTTTGTATTATACATTCTTCCCATTTCCCTTCCTTTTAATGAAAATAGACTAATATTCTGAAAGTAATGAGACAAACACCACTCACTATGAGAAAACAAGAAAATACCCAATATTTATAAAATATTATAACAAAATTATTATTACATATCAAATAAAAATCATATATTGTCATAAGGTAAGAAATATCTGAACTTTAACACACAGAAAAAATTTCATTTTATTTTTTAAAATTGAGACTTTGGTAATTGTGTTCCCTAAACTGTGAGGGCTTATATGATGATAATGAGGGCTGAGTGATGGATTCTATCCAGCTGTTGGTTTATCACAAAGAGAGACATCTGAACACCTAAAACAAAACAAAACAATTTTCTGCTTTTTAACCTTCCTCAGAAAGTGTGAACAGCTTTGTTGAAATCCTCACCCACCTCCTCCTGGAAAAACAAGTCACATTTTATGACAATGCCAATATCATCATCTTCATTTAGAGACAAAAATAAAATAAAATAGCGAACAAAAATTAGCAACACAATCACAGATCCATTCAGATTTACATTATGTAACTTCCTTTAAAATTCTATTAAAATTACTGTTTGGTTTAGTTAAAATGATCTGCTTCACATCACCCAATTAAAAAAGAAACTTAAATATGTCTTGTGTTACTGCTAAGTCTGTCTACACAAAGTCTAAACAACCCAGAGCAAAATGAAAAGTTCAATCAACCCACTGTTTAGGCTATATGACGTAAAATTACCAGTTTGAATTTTCCCCATTGAATTGGCCAGATGTTTTAACATTGTTCAGACATAGAAAGTATTCAACTACTTACTATTAGATGATTGTATCAGAGATGATGTATCACATGCCTAGCCACATGCATACAGGCAGTAATACACCCTTTGCATAAGGTGAAGCACACTATATATATTTTATGATGATGGTATGTCAGTAGCCATATTTTATCTTGCACAGGAATTATGAGGACATACTGCAGTCACATAAAACAGAATCTTGTTTTACCTAAGCTTTAATGAATTAAGGTAATTTATTGTGCATAGTTTTTGCATGTGATTAAAATGCCTAGAATATGTAGTTATTTGTACTTTTTTGAATTAGTGATCAGAAGATTTTTCTAATAATAGGATTGTGAGCTCCAGGCTGAAATTCACAAAGAAAACGTGATGATGAATTTACAATTTGAAGGAACATGAATGAACAAAAATGCCTTAAAAAAACCCAGCTGTCTACCTGACTGATCCAAGAAAATGAACAGTGAAAACAAGCAGCTGCCCTGTGGTAGACTGTGGTAAAACTGATCACCCTGAGCATAATGAATTTATTTTCTTTTGTGCTTATTATGAACTTGGCAGTTTCTCTGGTATAAATATTTAAATGTAACAATGAAGAAAAACAGCAATGGCCCAACATCCCAGAAAGAGCCAAGTTTCTGAGAACTTTGAAGTCTCTGAGAAAGCTTACTTTCAAATTGTAATTTTCCTTTTAAAATTAGAGTTAGAAACTGCTTTATCCATAAGTTCTTACTGAGCCCAATTAAGGCACATAAATTTCACTATGGTATATAAAGGAAAAGGGGAATGAACAAGAGTGAAAAAGTGACAACAGAGAAATGATGGTAGGGGAAAAGAAAGGATGTGTAAGGGGAAGGAAGTGGAAAGGGAAAAGAAGGAGAGGGAAGAAGAGGAGAGGAAGAGGCATCAGTCAGTGGGAAAGTAACATTGGCATTTTTGAGGTGTGGTGTAATAAGTATGCATGGCCTAAGCTATCAAATAAAATCAGGTTTACTCTTCTCAAGGTATTCAAGAAGTCTTGGATATAAAGCAAGATTAAATGATTTCCTGTGATTCCACATGCAAAAGTACTCAATGTACCATTATTTCTTCTTGAGTTTTACACCATTTCTCAAAGTCTTCTTGGTTGTACACTTGCTAACACCATAATATACTAAAGGCAATTCCTTTAAGTCTTAAAGCTCTTTTTCTTAAAGAAAGATCACATTGCCAGGGGAAAAAGATGGTGGAGGAGTAGGGGATCCTATTCCAACTGGTCCCTTGAATTGAGGTGGATATCTACAAGACCACTCTGGACACCCATGAAATCAGCCTGAGATGTAAGATGATAGATCTGGATCTCTACAAACAGAATATCCCAGGCAGTTGGTTTAGAGGTATGAAGTGGGGAGCCATGATTCTGAGGACAGATATCAGAAGATAAATGGAAGGGGGAAGGAACTGCCATAAGCGCTTGAGCAGGGAAGGTGAAATAATACAGGAGCACAAAAGCCTCCCGCACTGGGAACTGGGTGCTGGGGACTGGGCACAGACTCGCAGATGGGTAGTGGCAGGGAAAGGACTTTAGGGTAGTCCCCCGGACTGAAACCTGGAGCTGTGGGGGCATATGTGCGAACTTGGGGCGGCTGGTGGTTTAAGAAGCACAAAGGGCAGAAACGAGCCCCAACCTGGAGGCGAGGGCTAGGAGTGCTGCTGAGGGTCACACAAACCAGGATGCTGCAGTTTTAGCAGCACAGACAGAAATGGAGACAGTGTGGCTTGGAGAGCTCACTGAAGAACAGACTGCAATCTCTCTGTTCTCCGGCAGAGGTTTGGAAACGGTCACTTCTGCTCTGGTTTCGAGGTATGGAGCGGGGAGCCATGATTCCGAGGGCACATATCAGAAGATAAACGGAAGGGGGAGGGAGCCATCAGGATCCTGCACTGCCAGTGAGCGAAGGCCTCCTGCACTGGGGACCGGGCACAGACTCGCAGACCAGTAGCAGTGGGGAAAGGACTTTAGGGCAGCCCCCCGGACTGAAACCTGGACTGGTGGGGCTGTGCATGCAAACTGAGAGTGGCTGGCAGTTTTAGAAGCACAAAGGGCAGAGACGGGCCTGGCCCTGGAAACTGAGGGGCACACAACCCTGGATGCTGCTGTTTTTAGCAGTACAGACAGAAACGGAGATAGTGTGGCCTGGAGAACTCACTGAAGAACAAACTGCGATCTCTCTGCTCTGAGGCAGAGGGTTGGAAATGGTCTCTTCTGTTCTGACTCATGGAAGAGGCGCAGAAAGCCACCAGGGAAAGCTGCCAGAAAACAAAAGTCCCCCAAAACTGGTTTTCACTGACCCATCCCCCCCCCACAGGGGGTAGGGTTACTCTGCCCAAACAGGGTTGCCAGAGTAACAGCGTGGCAGGCCCCTCCCCCTGAACACAGGCTGGGAGAACTAGAGGCCAACAACACTAAAGTCCCTACAAAACAGGTGCATCTTGCTTGGGTTGTGGTCAATAATTTGGACTCTGTACATTCCCTCAAATACCCCTCAACAGAATGACTAGGAAGAGGAACCCCCAAAATAGGAAAGACTCAGAGACTGTGACTTCTGCCACAGATTTACAAATGATTACAGATATAACCAAGATGTCAGAAATGGAATTCAGGGTAACAGTTATAAAGACAATAGTGAGAATGGAGAAATTGATTAATGGCGACATAGAGTCTCTAAGGGCAGAAATGAAAGCTGAGTTGGCAGAACTTAAAAAGGCTATCAATGAGATCTAATCTCTGTTAGATACTCTAACAGCTAGGGTAAAAGAGGCAGAAGAATGAATTAGTGATCTAGAATACCAATTGGAAGAAAAGAAGGAAAAACAGGAGGCCTGGGAAAAACAGCTTATAATCCGTGAAAGCAAAATTAGAGAAATAAGTGACACGATGAAACGTTCCAGTATCAGAATTATTGGGATCCCTGAGGGGGTGGAGAGAGAGAGAGGACTAGAAGATATATTTGAGCAAATTGTAGCTGGGAAAGTCCCTAATCTGGGGAATGAAACAAACATTCACGTCCTAGAGGCAGAGAGGACCCCTCCCAAGATCAGGAAAAACAGGTCAACACCTTGGATTGTAATAGTAAAACTCGCAAATCTGAGAACCAAGGAAAACATCTTAAGGGCAGTTAGGGGGAAGAGATTCCTTGCATACAGAGGAGGAACATCAGAATAATGTCAGACCTATCCACAGAGACCTCGCAAGCCAGAAAGGCCTGGCAAGACATATTCAGGGTACTAAATGAGAAGAACATGCAGCCAAGAATACTTTATCTGGCAAAGCTGTCATTTAGAATGGATGGAGAGAGGCAGAGCTTCCAAGACCAGCAGAAACTGAAAGAATATGTGACTACTAAGCTGGCCCTGCAAGAAATATTAAAGGGGGTTCTATAAAAGGAGAAAGACTCCAAGAGTGATATACAACAGAAACTTACAGAGACAATCTATAGAAAAAAAGACCTCACAGGCAACATGATGACAATAAATTCTTATCTTTCAATAATCACTCTCAATGTGAAAGGCCTAAATGCTCCCATAAAACAGCACAGGGTTGCAGATTGAATAAAAAGACAGAACCCATCCATATGCAGTCTACAAGAGACTCATTCTGATCCTAAAGATATATCCAGACTGAAAGCGAAGGGATGGAGGTCCATCTTCCATGCCAGCGGACCTCAAAAGAAAGCTGGGGTAGCAATTCTTATATCAGACAAATTAGATTTTAAACTAAAGACTGTAGTTAGAGATGCAGAAGGACACTATATCATTCTTAAAGGGTCTATCCAACAAGAAGATCTAACAATTATAAATATCTATGCCCCCAGCATGGGAGCAGCCATCTACATAAGCCAACTGTTAACCAAAATAAAGAGTCATACTGATAATACTTTAATAGTAGGAGACCTCAATACTCCACTCTGAGCAATAGACAGATCATCTAAGCAGAAAATCAACAAAAAAACAAGAGCTTTGAATGACACACTGGACCAGATGGACCTCATAAATATATACAGAACATTCCACCCTAAAACAACAGAATACTCATTCTTCTCGAGTGCACATGGAACTTTCTCCAGAATAGACCACATACTGGGTCACAAATCAGGTCTCAACCAATACCAAAAGACTGAGATTATTCCCTGCATATTCTCAGACCACAATGCTTTAAAACTGGAACCCAATCACAAGAAACAATTTGGCAGAAATTCAAACACTTGGAAGCTAAAGGCCACTTTGCTCAAGAATGTTTGGGTTGTATGTATGGTGATTAACATAACATAATAAAATAAAATAAAATAAAATAAAATAAAATAAAATAAAGAATGTTTCGGTCAACCAGGAAATCAAAGGAAGAACTTAAACAATTCATGGGAACCAACGAGATCGAAAACAAATCAGTCCAAAACTTATGGGATACTGCAAAGGCCATCCTAAGGGGGAAATACATAGCCATCCAAGCCTCATTAAAAAAAAAAAAGAAAAAAAGAAAAATCCCTAATTCACCAACTAACTTTACACCTTAAAGAACTGGAGAAAAAACAAATGATGGCTAAGCTATGCATTAAAATAGAAATAATTAAGATTAGAACAGAGATCAATGAATTAGAAACCAGAAATACAGTAGAGCAGATCAATGAAACTAGAAGCTGGTTCCTTGAAAGAATTCATAAGATCAATAGACCACTAGCCAGACTTATCCAAAAGAAAAGAGAAAGGACCCAATTAATAAAATTATGAATAAAAGGGGAGAGATCATGACTAACACCAAGGAAACAGAAACAATTATTAGAAATTGTTATCATATGCCAATAAATTGAGCAACCTAGAAGAAATGGATGCCTTCCTCGAAACCTATAAGCTGCCAAGACTGAAACAGGAAGAAATTGACAACCTGAATAGGCCAACAACCAGTAACGAGATTGAAGCAGTGATCAAAAACCTCCCAAAAAACAAGAGTCCAGGGCCTGATGGATTCCCTGGGAAATTCTACCAAACATTCAAAGAAGAAATAATACCTATTCTCCTGAAACATAAGGAAAGCTTCCAGACTCATTCTATGAGGCCAGCATTACCTTAATCCCCAAACCAGGCAAAGTCCCCATCAAAAAGTAGAATTTCAGACTGATATCCGGGATGAATATGGATTCCAAAATTCTTAACAAAATCCTAGCTAATAGGATCCAACAATACATTAAAAAGATCATCTACCATGACCAAGTGGGATTTATCCCTGAGATGCAAGCGTGGTTCAACACTCACAAATCAATCAATGTGATATAATGCATTAATAAGAGGAGGGAGAAGAATCATATGGTCCTTTCAGTTGATGCAGAAAAAGCATTTGACAAAATACAGCATCCTTTCCTGATTAAAACTCTTCAGAGTATAGGGATAGAGGGAACATTCCTCAAGTTCATAAAATCCATCTATGAAAAACCCACAGTGAATATCATCCTCAATGGGGCAAAGCTGAGAGCCTTTCCCTTAAGATCAGGAACACGTCAAGGATGCCCACTCTCACCACTCTTGTTCAACATAGTGCTAGAAGTCCTAGCAATAGCAATCAGACAACAAAAAGAAATAAAAGGTATTCAAATTGGCAAAGAAGAAGTCAAACTCTCTCTTTTCACAGATGACATGATACTTTATGTGGAAAACCCAAAAGACTCCAGCCCCAAATTACTAGAACTCAAACAGCAATTAAGAAATGTGGCAGGATACAAAATCAATGCACAGAAATCAGTTGCTTTCTTATACACTAACAACGCAACTGTAGAAAGAGAACTTAGAGAATCGATTCCATTTACAATAGCACCAAAAACCATAAGATACCTCAGAATAAACTTAACCAAAGAGGTAAAGGACCTATACTCTAGGAACTACAGAACTCTCATGAAAGAAATTGAAGAAGATACAAAAAGATGGAAAAACATTCCATGCTCATGAATCGGAAGAATAAACATTGTTAAAATGTCTATGCTACCCAGAGCAATCTATACTTTCAATGCCATCCTGATCAAAATTCCAATGACATATTTCAAAGGGCTGGAACAAACAATCCTAAAATTTGTATGGAATCAGAAAAGACCCCGAATCGCCAAGGAAATGTTGAAAAAGAAAAACAAAGCTGGGGCATCACGTTGCCCGATTTCAAGCTATATTACAAAGCTGTGATCACCAAGACAGCATGGTACTGGCACAAAAACAGACATATTGACCAATAGAACAGAATAGAGAACCCAGATATGGACCCTCAACTCTATGGTCAAATAATCTTTGACAAAGCAGGAAAAAACATGCAATGGAAAAAAGACAGTCTCTTCAATAAATGGTGCTGGGAAAATTGGACAGCCACATGCAGAAGAATGAAACTCGACCATTCTCTAACACCATTCACAAAGATATACTCAAAGTGGATGAAAGACCTCAATGTGAGACAGGAATCCATCAAATTCCTAGAGGAGAACATAGGCAGTACCCTCTTTGACATCGGCCACAGCAACTTCTTTCAAGATACATCTCCAAAAGCTAGTGAAACAAAAGCAAAAATGAACTTTTGGGACTTCCTCAAGATAAAAAGCTTCTGCGCAGCCAACGAAACAGTCAACAAAACAAAGAGGCAACTCACAGAATGGGAGAAGATTTTTGCAAATGACACTACAGACAAAGGGCTGGTATCCAAAATCTATATAGAACTTCTCAAACTCAACACCCAAAAAACAAGTCAAAAAATGGGCAGAAGACATGAACAGACACTTCTCAGAAGAAGACATACAAATGGCTAACAGACACATGAAAAAATGTTCATCATCATTAGCCATCAGAGACATTCAAATCAAAACCACATTGAGGGGCGCCTGGGTGGCTCAGTTGGTTAAGCGACTGCCTTCGGCTCAGGTCATGATCCTGGAGTCCCGGGATCGAGTCCCGCATCGGGCTCCCTGCTTGGCAGGGAGTCTGCTTCTCCCTCTGACCCTCCTCCCTCTCATGCTCTCTGTCTCTCATTCTCTTTCTCTCTCAAATAAATAAATAAAATCTTTAAAAAAAAAAAAACACATTGAGATACCACCTTATACCAATTAGAATGGCAAAAATTGAGAAGGCAAGAAACAACAAATGCTGGAGAGGTTGTGGAGAATGGGGAACCCTCTTACACTGTTGGTGGGAATGCAAGGTGGTACAGCCACTTTGGAAAACAGTGTGGAAGTTCCTCAAAAAATTAAAAATAGAGCTACCTTATGACCCAGCAATTGCTCTACTGGGTATTTACCCCAAGGACACAGATGTAGTGAAAAGAAGGGCCATATGCACCCCAATGTTCATAGCAGCAATGTCCACAATAGCCAAACTGTGGAAAGAGCCGAGATGCCCTTCAACAGATGAATGGATAAAGAAGATGTGGTCTATATATACAATGGAATATTACTCAGCCATCAGAAAGGATGAATACCCAGCTTTTACACCAACATGGATGGGACTGGAGGAGATTATGCTAAGTGAAATAAGTCAAGCAGAGAAAGTCAATTATCATATGGTTTCACTTATTTGTGGAACATAAGGAATAGCATGGAGGACATTGGGAGAAGGAAGGGAAAAATGAAGGGGGGGAAATTAGAGGGGGAGATGAGCCATGAGAGACTATGGACTCTGAGAAACAAACTGAGGGTTTTAGAGGGAAGGGCGTTGGGGGGATGGTTTAGCCTGGTGATGGGTATTAAGGAGGGCACATATTCCATGGAGCACTGGATGTTATATGAAAACAATGAATCATGAAACACTACATCAAAAACTAATGATGTACTGTATGGTGACTAACATAATATAATAAAATTAAATTAAATTAACAAAAAGAAAATTCATAACCATCCCTGTAAAAAAAAAAATCACATTGCCGATAAGAAAGCTTTTAGAGCAAAAGAAAATAGGGCTAAGTTAAATATGTTAGGGCTGTCCTACAAAATTCTGGTATCAGAAATTCTAAATTACAAACAAAATTTATTAGGGCATCTATTTATAAGCAGATTAAATGAGTAAAACATTTAAAAAGTCAATACCAGGGCATGATTTTATACAGCAAAACTTAGATGTACATCTGGTGAGATCTATGATCCTTAGGAGTTTCAAACAATTACATTTTTTTTTAATTTCTGGTATATATTCCCCCCATCCTCCAAAAAAACCCCACTTCGGCTGGCTTTTAACAAGAGCTACAGCTGCATTATAATCATTACAGCAAGGGAAAATAGGCGACAACGACTAATAGATGGAAGCTGATGTTGAGGTGGTAAAGATATATTTAGCTTCCAGGCAGTCAAAGTAAAGAAAGGAAAAATAATGAGCTAAGTCTCATTTTCTTTTTTTTTTTTTAAATTTATTTGAGAGAGAATGAGAGAGAGAGAGCACAGGAGGGGGGAGTGTCAGAGGGAGAAGCAGACTCCCCACTAAGCAGGGAACCCGATGTGGGACTCGATCCTGGGACTCCAGGATCATGACCTGAGCCGAAGGCAGTCGCTCAACCAACTCAGCCACCCAGGCGCCCCTAAGTCTCATTTTCTAATAAAAACAAACAATACAGATATTCAGGTAAAGACAAACTCTCTGTCTAAGCCTTCATCTTTGGGATAAATTATTGATATGATCCTTCATATAAGAAGTTATCAGGCTGCAAAATATTGTCTTGGATAAATTTACAACATAAAAGCAAGGACAGTCTTTACATGCTTTTCACTAATGACCATAGATAAGAGTAGTGGGAAAATATGAAACTTTATATTTACTGAGACATTTCCATGGGGAACTATATTAGTATTATTTAAATATTTAGCACTCTGACAATCTGATTTGATAGAGCTACAGCATAGAGATTCTGACTAGTGCATTCCTATTTCAATGGCTTCCATCAAGATAATCTGGAGACCTTTAAAAATGTACATGTCTGTTTCTGATTCTCTAATATGCTGTTTCAATATGTTTGGGATGGGGATAGGGAATCTGTGTTTTTAAATATCTTTCTCTTGTTGGCTCCTCTGACTATTTGACATCCTTATTCTCTGGGTTTCCTCAGAATGCAACTAGTTTTTTGTGCCTGATGTAAGCATTATGATTATCTGATGCTATTTTATTATCATTTATTTATTTTTCCTCTGGCTCCCAAGAAGATATATTGTATATATTTTATATATTGAAAATATATAAAATATATATTTATTGCACCAGATAACCTCTAGGAATCCAAATTTTCAAAATCTTAAAATTTAAAGCAACAGGTATAGCACTGGCCTGAGTTCCTGAAAACTCTACATGGTGGCATGGCTTAATTTTTTGTTGTTGCTTGGACAAACAAGTATAACACTTAAAGATAAACAAAAAAGTACATTTAAATACAATTGAGCATCTACTGTGTGCCAGGAATTGTATTACTTTATATATGTTATCTTATTTAACCACCAGAGCATTTCTGGGATAGTTATAATACTCATTTTATGTTATGAGAAAACTCAAATTCATAGTGGTTAAGCCTTGCCCAAGTTACACAGCTTATAAGTGTTAGAGCTGAGATTCAACTGTATTTAAAACCAAATGTGTGTGGGGCACCTGGGTGGCTCAGTCGGTTAAGCGATCAACTCTTGGTTTCAGCTCAGGTCATGATCTCATGGGTCGTGAGAGATTAAGCCCTGTGTTGGTCTCTACTCTCAGCAGGGAGTCTGCTTGAAGATTCTGTCTCTCTGTCCCTTCCCCCTAAAATAAATAAATCTTAAAAAAAAAACAAAAACGTTTGTATCACTCTCTTATGTCACTTCTTTTTTTTTTTTTTTTTAAGACTTTATTTATTTGTCAGAGAGCGAGAGAGAGAGAGCATGAGTGGGGAAGAGGGGCAGAGGCAGAGGGAGAAGCAGGCTTCCCGCTGAGCAGGGAACCTGATGAGGGACTCAATCCCAGGACCCTGGGATCATGACCTGAGCCAAAGGCAGTCACTTAACCGACTGAGCCACGCAGGCATCCCTCTTATGTCACGTCTATGGTAGGTAATATGGAATGCTACATACTGTGGGTTCATGATGATAACTGATAGCATGGTTTAAAATCAGAGTAAAAAAGTATATAGTGCTCCCACTTACTAAACAAGAGTAAAAATAAATGATTTGTTTGAATGTTAAACTTATTTATGAATCCACTGATCTTCAAAACCTATTGCAACTAAGGTTTCTTCTCCATAATTGTCCCACTACAAAAAGCTTAGGGAAGATGATCCTTTGATCATTTTATGAGGGTAGAGATTGTGTTCTTGCCATTGAGAAATGGATCAAACAAATAATAACCAGGTGTTAAAAATGAAAACACACAGCAAATGAAAACTCCGATTGAAATATTTTGAAATAAAAAAAGAACTTTAAAATCTATTAATAAACAATTACCGAAGAGCCAGAATTTAAATAGATCTTGTTAATTGTGTTTATCTCAGTGTGAAGCCATGTCAGAAAGATTAAAGCAAATGTATTTTGTTAAAAGTACTACTGGCACAGCAGGCCCTGAACATTAAAAAGAAAGCTTGTCATTATGGGGCTGCAAACAAGAAAGAAGACTAACACCAGTCTAAATCATTAATATTATATCTTAAACTTGAAATGCTGCATTGCAAAGCTATTTATGTCCAACAGAATTCCCTAATACCATGCATTTGTCTTAATACTACTTGAATTCAGCATCTATAATCTGTTCAAAAATCAAATGAATCACAACTTAGAGATTTGGCCTACTGGTCATATTCAGTGTGTGCTTGGGACTAATGCCAATATTAATTGATACAAAAATGATTTTCCCTTCAGATGGATTGATTGATGTCTATAGTCTAATAATAAAATGGAGCTCTATAATCTGAGAAGAATGAAAATAGTTGATAGGGTTTCTGGTTCAAGACAACAGGCAGCACACATTTTATAGCTCCTTTTGGTCCTGAATAATAGTAATGAAGTCCTAAAGATAATAAACCTGTAAATTCACTGAAAATGAGAAAGGCATCAGAACACCAGAGCTCTGACACATATTCTGTAAGATGGAGGAAAGGTGAGACCATTTTGATGAATAATCTACAATGGCAAAAACCACAGATCAGGGCATGCACACAATGCTTCAGGAGAGGTTAGAGTTGCTTTCATCAGAGGTGGAATGGGAATAAAATTATAAACCAACATGATTGATGGTCTACCACAGTTGTCTTCAAGGTTGTGTGTGCCCATATAAAGGGATACAAAAGATGAGTCTATGTGGTACACAGAAAAAAAATTAGTGTCCATTATACTTATTTTCTATCAAAAATAAATATATTATGCTTCTCAATATTTTATGAACAGATTGACAGTTGTTTTTGTATGTGATTTAGAAATATATATAATATATATTTTATATATTAAATATATTATTGGCAGGGGAAGGGTCAGGGAGGAGGAGGGCAGAAAAATATATATTATTAATTTAATAAATATAAATTCATATATATAATTACTGATAGATGTCCTTTTTTTGGAACTGATAGAGACTATAGAATAGCTGTGTGGGTCAGCAACAACACCCTATACTGGCCTCTACCTGCAGGCAAAGACCAAAGTGCTATTGCCTAAAGAAAGTATAATCTGCCAGAAAGGGGTTAGTGCTATTATTATGGTAGCTGATAACTCACAGAAGAACCTTCCTTATTTTGATATACAGAAGAGTGACCGTGTGCCTGGTTTCTGCCATAAACACTAAAATATAACCCAGTAGTTTGATGTTAGATCTGACTTTCAGGAGGCCCATGAAAGAGAAACATCTTAATAATGAGAGAAAAATTCCTTGATAGTGCCTTATAATAATCAACATAGTGCTTCATTTGTACAGATGAATAGAAAACCAAGCATCATCAGATATTTGAGAAAAACTGGAAGCATAAAAGGAAGCACAACTAACCCTGGAAGAACCAGGGAAAATTTGGAAGAAAATAACTTTTAAAAATTATTCTAATTAATATTCTTGGGAGAATCAAGAAGATCACACATTCATAAAAAAGAACAAGTGGCTTTAAGAAAATAGTAGTCAGAAAACAAATGAAATTTAAATTTGAGTAAAGAGAAAGTTAATAGAATTCAAATTGAATGTAAAATAAATTGCAAAAATTGCAAAAATTATTAGATATCACATAGATTATCAAAGTTTTATTGGCAAACAGTAAGAATCATACAACAGGGCCATTGGTAAATGAATATCCAGGAGACTATCTAGCAGAACTAAATGAGTTAAAAATTGAAGGAAGAGAAAAATTGATAAATACCATGACATGGTACGTGTTTCACAAGAAGATAATTTACATATCAAAATATTAGGGGAATCCTTTTAGAAAGCAAATGAAGCCTTCAAATATTTCTGCAAAAATTACCTTCTTTATTTTCATGTTGTGAAATTTAAATGCAAAATAAGGAATATAGTAGAATGTTATCTGATAATTTGGTTGGAAAAATTGATCTCTAATTTACCCCCTAAAAATCAATACTTCTTTCATTCATTGTTTATTATAAGATATTAATCTGTAGTTTTGATTAAAACATAAATGTTATTAAATATAAGATTAAATAAATTTATATTTTAATTTTCTCCAGGCAAGTTCTCAGTAAAACTTTTACTTTCCGCTATTTTCATAACAATGAAATTTTGGTTTGTTTTCAGTATTTTCACTTTAAGTACAATTTTTTAAAACATTGGTAATGAGGTCTTAGAATAGTATGATTTAGGAAGCTGGATGATCTTAGTCATAGGCAAATAAGGCATACATTTCTTATGTCAACAACCAGAAAGGAAAAAAAAAACTAACTTGTTATGCCAGGAAAAACAAGAAACTCTATAAGGATGTAATGATCCAAATATGAAGCAATCTAAAATGTGGCATGATTTTGAGGATTAAATGGAGTGTAAAGTAGAAGAATGCATTAGACTTTGATACTTGAAGCATCTTCCTTTAGCAGGCTATATCATTTTTTTGTAGATCTAGTCATGCTACTTGGATCTACAGTGAAAATACACAATTATAATATTAAAAAGTATTAAATACATATTTATATAACCTTGACAACCTATAAAGATGGATATTTTAATTATATTTAAAGTATGGGATTTATGTTATAAATCTTGTCAATGTTAAAAAAAAGTCATGTTAACTCGAGATGTAAAGGGGAGGAAAATTATATTTTCTGTGAGTTAGTGGGGGAGTCAATGGCTATAATTTAAAATCAATAAATGAAGAAATAAGGCTTTCTAAAGATAATCAATAGAAGAATTATAAAAACAAATGTATCTAACACATATTGGAAAGATTGAAGAGAAAAGTCCTCTAATTGAGCTCAATTCTCCATATTTAAATAAATTAGGGGTATAAGCATATTACTTAGAGTTATTATGATAATCACCAAAATAACATATGAAATAACTACTAAGTAGTAAGGCTGGTGATATGAAAATAAGGTGGATTTAAAAAAAAATATTTATAGCCTTCCATACATTTAAAATTTTATTTCCATGTACATGTGTTATTTCTTTTTCTTCCTCAC
Organism: Halichoerus grypus; assembly: GCF_964656455.1. Taxonomy (NCBI): domain Eukaryota; kingdom Metazoa; phylum Chordata; class Mammalia; order Carnivora; family Phocidae; genus Halichoerus; species Halichoerus grypus. The sequence continues at coordinate 25,032,342 of NC_135727.1, read as the reverse complement.
CCTCTAATTCCATCCTCCTGAAGTAACCAGTGGTAACAATTTGATGTGTACCTATTCATACCCTTCTAACTGCTTATTCTTTCTTTTCTCTGTCTTTCTGTTTCTCTGTCTCTGTCTCTGCCTCTCTCACACACACATACAAGCACAGAAGCAGGGGCGCCTGGGTGGCTCAGATGGTTAAGCGTCTGCTTTCAGCTCAGGTCATGATCTCAGGGTCCTGGGACTGAGTTCCGCATCGGGCTCCTTGCTCAGCAGGGAGCCTGCTTCTCTCTCTGCCTGCTGCTCCCCCTGCTTGTATTCTCAAGCTCTCTTGCTCTCTCTTTCTCTCTCTGGCAAATAAATAAAATCTTAAAAAAAAAAAAAAAAGAAAAACTTAAAAAAAAGCGCACAGAATTTATTTTTTGTTTTATTTTAATTCAACTGTTTATTTATTAAACAGTTTTAATACGTTCTATTTTCCTGTCTTGATTAAGAAGGTATTCCCTACTTTGTAGTAATGTATTTCTTAAGTTTTGGAAGATGCTTCTATTATTTTACTTGTTACCTTTAGATCTTTACTCCATCTGGAATTTATTTTTTATTATGTCAAGTAGTGAACTCTTTTTTCTCAAAGGAATAGTGAATTTTTCCAGCACCATTTATTAAATAAGCTATGCTTTATTACCTGAATTAAAATGACAACTTTGTCCCGTTTTAACTTAAATCTGAGATCTATTTAGACAGTTATGCTCCACAACTAATATATTTTTCTATTCTTATCCATCTGACTCAGAATAAGTTTACTTTTTAATATAGAAGGCCTTATATCAGTAATACTGCACTATTAATTTTAATATAATATTATTGGCATTTGATGATCTTTATTATTCCCTATAAATTTTTATATCATTTACTTCAATTCTAAAAATTTGGAATAGGTAAATTTATGTCTTCATTGAGATGTTCATGCTATTAACCATCCCTATGCAGGAAAATACTATTCATTCCCAATAGTTCTGGTGTTTTTTTGTCTTTCTATAAGATTTGTTTATTAATTTAAATAATCTTTTTTGAGATAATATTTACATACTATCAAATCTTTCCCTTTAAAAGTGTTTAATTCAGGGGCGCCTGGGTGGCTCAGTCAATTAAGCATCTGCTTTTGGCTCAGGTCATGATCCCAGGGTCCTGGGATTGAGACCCATATCAGGCTCCCTGCTCAGTGGGGAGTCTGCTTCTCCCTCTCCCTCTGCCCCTCTTTCCCCCTGCTCCTCGTGCTCTCTCTTTCTCTCACTCTCTCTCAAATAAATAAATAAATGCTTTTTTTAAAAGTGTTTAATTCAGAGGTTTTAGTACATTCATAAGAACATGCAACCATAGTCATTAATTACAAAAATATTTTTATCACTCCAAAAAGAAACCACATACCCATTAACCATCTGTCCCCATTTCTCTCTCCCCTCATCCTTCCCAACCACTAATCAAATTTCTGTCACTATGGATTTGCCTATTCTGGACATTTTATGTAAATTGAATCACATAATATGTGGTATTTTGAGACTGGCTTCTTCCACTTAGTGTAATGTTTTAAAAATCCATCCATATTGTAATATGTACCAGTACTCCATTTCTTTTTATTGCTGAGTGGTATTACATTTTGGGATATACCGTATATTATTTGTCCATTGTTCAGTTGGTGGACATTAAAACTGATTCCATTTTGGGGCCATTATTAGCAATTCTGCTATAAACATTCATGTACAAGTCTTTGTGTGGACATTTGTTTTCATTTCTATTGGGTATATACCTAGGAGTGGAAGTGCCAAGGCATAAGGTAACTCTATGTTTAGATTTTTGAGGACCTGCCGAACTGTTTTCCGTAGAGACTGCTACAATTTATATTCCTACCAGCAATGTTTGAGAGTCTCAATTTTACCATATCTTTACCAACACTTATTATTAGCTGTTCTATTTATCTGCCACCCTAGTGGATATGAGGTTGTAACATATGGTGCTTTTAATTAGCACTGCTCTGATGGCTAATGATGAGCATCTGTTCATTTTCTTAATTACCATTTATATGTACCTTCTTCAGAGAAATGAATATTTGAAAACTTTGCCTTTTTTAAAAATTAGATTGTAGACTTTTTATTGTTGAGTTAGTAGATTTTGTTATATATTCTGGATACTAAACCCTTATGAGATATATGATTTGCAGATAGTTCCTCAAATTATGCTTTAAAAATTTATTCTTTTTGTGGATCTCTGCTTTTTGATTAGAATGTTTAATACATTATATTTAATCTAAGTTCTGATAATTTAGAATTTGTGTCTGCAATTTTGCTCTTTGTTTTTTATGTGTCTCAGGTTTTTTTCCTTCTATTTCTTTATTCCTTACTTTGTGGTAAATGTGTATTTTCTAGTATATTATTTAATTCTTTTGTAATTTTAATAAATATTTGAGTTATTCTTTTAGCAGTTTTCCTGAGGATTACAACTAACATCTTAACTTAAAAACATGTACTTCAATTAATGCCATCTAAATTTCAATTGTATATACAAATTGTATATCTCTGTATATCTCTGTAACCATGTGCTAGTTTCCATGAGTTAGATCCTAATATCAACTCAGTTTCTTAATTATTGTTTTAAGCAGTTTTTAAAATCAGATAAGAAAGAAATAATTATAATCCAATAATGCATTTAATATCATAGTTTATATTTTACTATATACTTACCATTACTAGTGCTATTGATGGATTGATTGGTTGATTAGGATTACTGTATAGTGTCTTTTTATTTCATCCCCAGGACTGTATCTTCTGGCAAAAAAATTCTCTCTGTTTTTATTTATTTGGGTGATATGTTAATTTCACCTTCATTTTTGAGAGATAGTTTTGCTAAGTATGGAATTCTTGGTCAACAGTCTTTCATTTAGCACTTTAAATATGTCATCCCACAGCCCTCTGGCTTCCAAGGTTTTTGTTGGGAAATCAGTTGTAGATCTTATTAAGGTTTTCTTTTATGTGATGATTTACTTCAGTCTTGCTGTGTTTTATATCCTTTCTTTATATCTGGTTCTGAATTTTGAGTATGATGTACATAGTGTGGATCTCTTTGAGTTTATCTTACTTGGAAAGTTTTGAGATTTTTGGATATGTAGCTTAATGTTTTTCATCAAACTTGGGAAATGTTTAGCCATTATTTTTTAAAAATATTCTTTGTGCCCATTCCTCTCTCCTCTCTGTTTGGGACTCCCACTATGTATATGTTGGTATTCTTGATGGTGCCTCACAAGTTTCTGAGGCTCTGTTTACTTTCCTTAATTCTTATTTTCTTTCTGTTCAGTGGAATGGATAGTTATAATAGTCCTGTCCTCAAGATTATTGGTTTTTTCTTTGTCAGTTCAAACCTGCTATGGAGTTCCTTTAGTAAATTTTTATTTCAATTATTGTACTTATGAGCTTCAAATTTTTTAATGACTTCTATATCTTTATTTGTAGTTTCTATTGAGATACTGTTCTCATACTTTACTTTTAGACATGATTTCCTTTAGTTCTCTGAACAAATTTTAATAGCTGATTTAGTCTTTGTCTATTAAATGAAATGTCTGGGCTTTTTCAGTGGAATATTCTATTGAAAATTTTACTGTGTATAGACCGTTCATTTTTGTTTCTGTGCATGTTTCATAATCTTTGTTGATAATTGGACCTTTATATAATATAATGTGGCAATTCTAGAAATCAGAATTGACTTCCTTTACTCAGAATTTATTTTTGTTGTTGCTTCTTTAGTGACTCTCCTGTACTACATTTGTAAAGTCTCTGTTCTATGTCATATATGGCCACTGAAGTCTCTGCTTGGTTAGGGTAGCTGTCAGTGAATGATTGGAGAGATTTCCTTAAATACCTTTAACCAAAACATTTTCTAGCCTTTCATGAGGTGCTCTGTGTGCATGTTGAAGCTTGGTGTCAACATTCTGGCAAGCAATTGCCAACTCTGCCTTAGCCTTCCCTGATTGCTGTATAGAGCCTCCATTGGTCCACCATAGATGAGACAATAGGTCCTCTCAGATCTTCCTGAACATGTACATAGCCAGTGTGAGCACTTGGCCTTCTCAATTTCCAGGAATATGTGGGATGTCTTCAAACCCCACAATAGATATCCTATTTGTCAACTTTTCCTTTTAAGTTTTTAGTCATAATCTTGTTTGTTCCAACAGTTATCACTGCCTCAGGAAGTAATTAAACAATTGTCACTGATTGTTTTTGATTGTTTTGATGTCCCAAGGGAAAGGTTGTTCCCAGTAAGCTCAGAGTCAGGTCAAACAAAAACATTCCCTGAGAGTGGGGATTTCTAAGTAACTGTCAGATGAATCTAATAATGACAGTTCTGTAGGGTGGAGTTTTAGGGTGCTCCAAACCTGATTTTTCCCCTCTAGTGCTGTTCAGCAGCTGGAGTTAATGCACTATGATTATTAGACTGCAGGATTTCAAGGATACCATGAAGCTGAGGAGAAGAAAATGGGTATAGGGCAAGCAAAACCTACTGTTATTTCCAAGATTTAACCATTTTTCTTGAATAAATGCTCCTTGAATGGTTGGAAACATTTGGTTAATTTCCAGAGTGGGAGAAGATTATTTTAATAATTTTTACCACTGTTTTTATTGTTTTTGTGGAGGAGCTGACTCTCAGATGTCCTTACCCCACTATTCTAAAGTATTAGCCCTGTTCTATACAATTTAAAGATTTTTTTAGACTTTACATCCTGGAACCATGGCCCAGTTTGTCTGTAACCTTGTGGAGAGGGTCCCGGTGCTGGTGAATGCTGCTGGGACTTAAATGTAACCTTGACTGGCTACATTTTGACACTATGCCAAGGTTGAGCTGGTTCCTCCAACTCCTGCTGAGATCCCTACAGCTATTCAGAGCTTGAAAAAAAATAGTCAAGTGTGCTCAAACCAGTAGCTTCAAAAGGCTCACAGTTAAGGGAGCTCTGCTGAATGGTTTGGTGGCCACTGAGGTGTGGATGAGGTTTTATGTTGGTGAAATCATAGGCAAGCGTGGTATCATTGGCTATAATGTTTGAAGACCAATCTTTAATATCTTTTTATATTTGGTTTATTATTTGAGTGTTCTTGGACCATGTGTGATCAGACTGGTATTTGCATAAAATAAGATAGTATATAAAAATATTTTTTATATATTCTTATTATATTTATCTCTTGATATTTTATAATTTTGTTAACATTTAAAATAAGATGGATTGCTCACTTATAAATTATGAGAGATAGTAAAGAAAAAAAAAAAGCTTGCTTTTTGTTTATCCTGTACCCAGAAATCTTCCTAAATTACATCATCCATTTTGATAGGTTTTTTTTATTTTTATTTATTTATTTGACAGAGAGAAAGACAGCAAGGGAGAGAACACAAGCAGGGGGAGCGGGAGAGGGAGAAGCAGGCTCCCGGCCGAGCAGGGAGCCCGATGTGGGGCTCGATCCCAAGACCCTAGGACCATGACCCGAGCCTAAGGCAGACGTTTAATGACTGAGCCACCCAGGTGCCCTTGATAGTTTTTTTTAAGTGGAATTTCATAGGTTTTCTAGATCAACAGTTAAGTCAACCACAAACAAAAAATTGTTTCTTGGTTTCTAATATTTACACTAATGTTTTTAGTCTCTTATTATATTGAATAAAACTTCTAAGAGAAGTCTTATTGGCATGGTTGCCAATCTCACTGACTTATTTCTAATTTATTGAAATTCACTTCACCAATCTACAAATAAAATAATATTTGATGTTAGCTTTTCATGAATAGTATTTTTCCTAATTACTGTTCCTGTTTTATTAAGAGTCATGCTAAGAATTGGTTGTAGAATGCTATTAAATATCTTTTCAGTATTTAAAGATATAACCATATGGTTTTCTTCACTTAATTTGTTAATGTAGTGACTTTCGTTGATCTATTTGTTAATGGTTAGAATGATGAACCATTCTTGCAATTTTATAATTAACTTCACTTGATTATTTTATATTATTTTATTTGTTGCTGATTTTGACTGTTAATATTTCATTTAAAAGTTTTGCATGACATTAATGTTATTTTTGTATCAAAATGAAAGACTAACTAAAAGCCCAATTCAATGATTTCCTTATCCCTAATACTGAGGTGAGACTTTTAGATTGCTTTTATTACCCATAAACTCGCACTCAACTGGTTGGTTTAATATGTTTTGTATTTTTATGGGACGCCTGGGTGGCTCAGTCAGTTAAGCGTTTGCCTTCTGCTCAGGTCATGATCCCAGGGTCCTGGGATCGAGACCCACATCAGGCTCCCTGCTCAGCAGGAAGTCTGCTTCTCCCTCTGCCTGCCACTCCCCCTGCTTGTGCGCTGTCTCTCTCTGTCTTTCTGGCAAATAAATAAATAAAATCTTTAAAAAAATAATATGTTTTGTATTTCTAGTTTCCAGCTGATGTTAGCAATTACACTAGTACATATATTTTGTTTCAGCAATTCTTATAAGAACAATAAAAAATGCTGTAATTATAAGAAGGAATATAAGGAAAAGGAAGAGAAGATAAAATAGATGATGGGTTAGTTAAGACATACAAAAAAACAAGTGGTGATTTTTTTCTGTCATTACTGAAGAATGCTCCAGAATAAGTAACTGCGAATTATATTAATAAGAGAGATAGATTCAGAGAGACAGAAGAGGAAACATAAAGCTCATTAAAAAACATAATAATAAAAAGGGAAAAGGTGGGATTCTTTTTTCCTCAGAGACTAATGTCATGCCTGTAAATACATTCCATCATTGGACTATGGTCTATTTTGATTAGTTCTATGATTAATATCAGTCATTGCAGAGACAACTATTATGTATTTTCTGTTAGGTATGGTTAAGATGAGTTATGTGATGTGAATATAGATATAGATATAGATATATAGATATAGATATAGATTTTTATTTACTTATTTGAGAGAGAGTGGGGTGGGGGAAGAACAGAAGGAGAGGGACAAGCAGACTCCATGCTGAATGTGGAACCCAACATGGGGCACGATCTCATGACCCTGAGATCATGACCTGAGCCAAAATCAAGATTGAGATGCTTAACTGACTGAGCTACCCAGGCACCCCATTAGCATATTTTTATGTGTCATCCGTCTTGTATTATTAGAATAGAATTAGGTTAAATAAAGTGAGTTAATTCTTAAGATAATTTTTGGATTAATACTCTCTGATTCTAAACCCCGGAACTTTGAGAGGTTTTAGTTGTTCTTGCAGTTGCTGCTGCTGCTATTTTCCTTTTTATTTTGAAAGAATTTTAGACTTACAGAAAAGTGATAAAATCATACAGAAGTCCTATATTTCCCTCATCCAACTTCTCCTAAGATGAAGATCTTACATAACAATAGTAAAATTGTCAAACCCAGGAAATTAACATTGGAACAATATGATTAATAAACTGTAGAACTTCCTTCACTTTTACTAAAGTTCTAACTAAACTCTCAAGTTTTTTAATTAAGTTTTTAATTTTAATTCCACTGTAGTTAACATACAGTGTTATATTAGTTTCAGGTGTACAATATAGTGATTCAGCAATTCCCAGTGCTCACCACGACCCAGCGCTCATCATGATAAGTGCACTCCTTAATTGCCAACACCTATTTCACTCAAACCCCACCTCGCTACTGGTAACCATCAGTTTGCTCTCTATACCAAGCTCTCAAGTTTTAACTTTTTGACTTTTTTCATCTTGAGCTTCATCTTCAATATGTCACTGTTCCTCTTTTGTTCTATATCTTCCATTACATTGACAATTTTGAAGAGCATTGGTCGGTTATTTTGACATACATGTATTTGTTTTCTTTTGTAAGTTATAAAATAAAATGATGGAAAACAGAAGTCCCTCCTATGGTACAAAGAAATACCTTCTAGGTCTATATAGAGAGCTACAAATTTAAATGAATAAATCGTAGGTCCGCAGACTATATCTGGAGGTTTTACCTTAAGAGTGGAGAAAATGGAAAAGGATTGGAATTCCAATGTGCTTCCTAATATTTCCTCTGGTGCATTCTCCAGAATATTCAGAAACCTAGTTATTTTATGCAGCTGAATTGAATAACTCAGTTCTGATCTGAATGGAAAATGGATAATATTCTCTCAAGATTGAAATATAGTAATTAAACTGATCAGAGAATAATTCATTCATTTGAAAAGAAATGTGAAAATGAATATGAAGATAACCATGTTTGCGTATTCAGAGAATGACCCATCTTGTTAGATTCATTATTCCCAAATAACTGTTAAAGTTATTAAAACCACTATCCTTTTAAAAAGAATGACATTCTAAAAACATAGTAATAATGATGAAGTATAGAAAGATTTCATGAAAGTACTGGCACTGTAATCATATTACTGTTGAGATGGAAATAATTACCTATTATAAAAAGTAAGTAAGAGTCATAGAGCTTAAAAACAAAACTATAGTTAGAGAAAATCTATTTCATAGAAAACAAACTATTGAAAAAGTTATCTTCAGGGGGCGCCTGCGTGGCTCAGTCGTTAAGCCTCTGCCTTCGGCTCAGGTCATGATCCCAGGGTCCTGGGATAGAGCCCCGCATCGGCTCCCTGCTTGGCCGTGAGCCTGCTTCTCCCTCTCCCACTCCCCCTGCTTGTGTTCCCTCTCTAGCTGTCTCTCTCTCTTTCTGTCAAATAAATAAATAAAATCTTAAAAAAAAAAAAAGAAAGAAAAAGTTATCTTCAGGCAACTTTTGTTCGATGTCTATTAAGCAAATTAAATTAATATCACAATATTTTTTCTAACTTGATATAAAATAGTTAACTGAAGGAGTCTGGATTTTTTGCAAATTTTTATTGAGATATAATTCAGATCATATAAAATTTGCCCTTTTAGGAGCTCCTGGGTGGCTCAGTCATTAAGCGTCTGCCTTCGGCTCAGGTCATGATCTCAGGGTCCTGGGATCCAGCCCCGCATCAGGCTACCTGCTCCGCGGAAAGCCTGCTTCTCCCTCTCCCACTCCCCCTGCTTGTGTTCCCTCTCTCACTGTGTCTCTCTCTGTCAAATAAATAAATAAAATCTTTAAAAAAATTTTGTCCTTTTAAAATGTTTGATTCAGTGTTTTTAAGTATATTAACAAGGTTTTGCAACATTGCCACTATATAACTGCAGAATATTTCCATTTCCTCAAAAAAAAAAAAAACCCTAGTCATCAGTCCCTCCACCCATCAATCACTAATCTAATTTCTGCCTGTATGGATTTGCTTATTCTGGATATTTCATACAAGTGGAATCATACAATGTGTGCTCAGTTGTGTCTGGCTTATTTAACGGAGAATAATGTTTTCTAAGTTCAGCCATTTTGTAGCATGTAAGAGTACTTAATTCCTTTATATGGCTGAAGAATGGCCCATTGTTTGGAAATATAACATTTTGTTTATCCATTCCACAGTTGATGGACATTTGAATTATTTCTACTTTTAGTTATTATGAATAATGCTGCTATGAACATTTCTGGGCATGTTTTTGTTAAGACATATATTTTCATCACTCCTACTCAGTAGTAGAGCTTCTGGGTATTATGGTAATCCTGTTTTATTTGAGGAATAGGGAAAGTGATTTCCACAGTGGCTGCACCATTTTACATTCCTTTCAGCAATATATAAGAGTTCCAATTTCTCCACACCCTTACCAACATTTAGTACTGTCCATCTTTTTATTATAGCCATCCCAGTGGATATGCAGTGGTATCTCATTGTGGTTTTCATTTGCATTTCCCTAATGACTAATGATATTGAGCATCTTTTGATATACTTATTCACCATTTGTATATGTTTTTTGGAGAAAAGTTCATGCAGATCCTTTGTCCATGATTTAATATTGGATTATTATTTCTTTATTGTTGAGATGTTAGAGCACTTTATATATTCTGGATAATAAACCCGTATCTGATACATGCTTTGAAAATATTTCCTGCCACTCTGTGTGTTGTATTTTCACTTTCTTGATGGTATCCTTTGGTGCACAAGTTTTTAAGTCTAATTTATAAGTCACTTAATTCTTTATATCTGATTCCTTATATATGTAAGTAGTGATATTTGTAGTCCTGTCTTATAAAGTTGTGAGATTTAGAAGTTTATATGTGCAAAGTGTTTACAATAGCACCTGATGGTAAGCATTATAAAAGTGTTGGCTATTGTTATTGTTGTTATATAATTGCTTAGTTCACAATGTGACCTTTAATGCAAGAGAAGTATTTTCTTAATTTGAGTATAAGAAATATATTGGTTATATTTATACTTATCAAATATTAAATAAAATGTTCTAAGTAGTTATTATGAACCTAGGAGTATGATAGGAATGGAGGGATATTTATATATAAAATACAGTTCTTGCTTTCAAGAAGCTAAGTTTGAAGAAATGACATAATCAAGGATTTATCCATACCTATGTCATTAACCAAGTTCTGGTGATATCCAGAGGAAAAATATAAGATCCCTATTCTCATGGAGCATCTAAATAAAAAGATAAACACATAAGATATATGTTAAATATCTAATATGCTACACAAAAAGAAGTAATATAAAGTCACAGTAAGTGGGCATAGTAATGAAAGTTCCAAAAGTAAGTAAAACTCATGAGAAAGTAATATATTACATAAAAGTCCTACATGAATGGTAATCACAGTAAGAGGTATTCAGAAAAATCATATATAGAGGCATTATTTTCTGATGATTAGTTTGGCAGCAGCCTGAAGATTACATTACAGAGGAGTTTGGGAGAAAAGTTAAGACGATGTATCATGCATAAGGTCATGAGGGTTTCATCTCCTTGTGTCAGGGATACAAAGGGTTGTGAAGGGGCAGATAAGAAAAATATTTCAAAGGAAATGTCTACTCTGGCATCATAGATGATTCTATAATTTCAGGCCTGAGAGATTCAGGGAATATTTCTCTTGTTCATTTTATATTCCTTTCAATTAAGCAACACTAAATAAATATATGTTAAAATGTTAATATTTGGGATATGTGTATATATGCTTTTCAATATTTCCTGTTTGTTTCCAAGAAAGGTTTATATTGCTTTCATGAACAGAAATGATTTTATTAATAAGTATTGGATACAATTTTGATTTTTTTTGCTCAAGATGTTAGACAATCACAAATTTTATTTGATACACTTTAGTTTTATTGTATTTCATCTAAATATGTCAAATACTTCCATTACTCTAAAGTAAAATTTGAACTGTCAAATAGTTGAAGTAAAAGAGAAACTATAATTATTTTGTTTATTTTTCATCAATTTTCTTCATTACATCTTCCTTCATATGTTGACACCATATTCAAATTGGATTTCTTCATTTATTAAAATTCACTTATTCAATAAAATTTATCAGTCACCTACCATATACTCCTGAGACAATGAAGAAAAACACATAGTCTCTTCTTCAAGCTTACAGCAAAAAAGGAGAGTCATGTAAAAAAAAAGAAAAAAAAAAACCTAAGGGTGATACACTAAGAGTTACAATGGGAGTTTTAAGATGCAAACCGTAATCCAGAAAAGATGAAGTGATTAACTCTGGTAGAAAGAGGGGATGAACAAATCTTGATAGAGGAAGTTATACTTAATCTGAGCCTTAAAATATGAAGATGATTTTAACAGAGAAATGGGGAAAGAAATTTAAAGCAGAAGGTTAACTGATATAGAAGTGCAAAGCATGGAAAACCATTGCAAATGTGCAAAATGGAGAAAAGTTCTAAATTGACTGTAACGGTCTTACTTGAGCAACTTGATCTATTACGAAGACATAAAGATACAGAAGGAGGGGCAAGAATTTGACAGATGATGGTTTTAGATTTTGCCACATTGTATTTGAGTTGCCCACAGAACACCTGCTTGGAAATATCCAATAATTGGTCTGAAACACATGCACATGCGCGTGCACACACACGCACACACACACACACACACAGATTTTTCCCAATTTTCTTACATTATTGTCCTTTTATCATATCTGTCTATCATGTATCAATCCGATTATCTTTTTTTCCCACTCAATCTGGTTTGTTGACCACTTGATCACTGCTGTAGAGTATCACATAATTATACAATATTGTGCATAATATGTGCCACATAAATTTATGGTTTTCAATCTCAGTCAGTTCTTCAGGGCCTACAAGGAATTCCCCTATGCATCTCTAGTCAGTTCTTTCTTGTCCAGCATAGCAGTGACTTAAACCTTATCCAGGCTCGGGGCGCCTGGGTGGCTCAGTCAGTTAAATGTCTGCTTTCGGCTCAGGTCATGATCCCAGAGTCCTGGGATCGAGCTCAGCATCGGGCTCCCTGCTCAGCGGGGAGCCTGCTTCTCCCTCTCCCTCTGCTGCTCCCCCTGCTTGTTCTCTCTCTCTCTCTCATTCTCTGTCAAATAAATAAATAATCTTTAAACCTCCAGGCTCTTCAAACTTCTCTTCCCTCCTCCATCCTCTACTGAACAACAACAAAAAACCCTTACTTCCTTTCTGCCAACAAACATACAGATTTCTCTGCATCCAACATGTATATTCTTCTGTTAGATTGGAAGAAGTATCCTTCTTTTTGTGTAAGGCTAATATCTTTTTCAACTATAAGCTGGATATCATTCCCTTCTGCTACTCAGACAACTTTTCCTTGGATGATCCCCTCCATCTTCATTATTTTCAATGCATTTTTTATAAAGCGTCATTGTCTAGCGAATTTTAAAATGATCAAAATTTGTTTCATTCAAAATAATAATCCCAACTTCTCTTCCATTTGCTAATCTTTCTCATTTATATAGCTAAACTTTTTTTTAAATTTAATTTTATTTATTTGAGAGAGAGAGAGCGTGCATGAACAGGGTGGAGGGGCAGAGGGAGAGGGAGAAACAGGCTCCCAGCTGAGCAGGGAGCCCCATGTGGGGCTTGATCCCAGGACCCTGAGATCATGACCTAAGCCGAAGGCAGATGCTTAGCTGACTGAGCCACCTAGGTGCCCCTATTTGGAAAAGTTTTGAAAGGGATTTTTTTCTACTTGCTATATCCACATTTTTCCAGCCATTCTAATCTGCCTGTTTCCCTAAGGATACTATTGAAACTACTTTAGTAAATATCCTCCAACTTCCCTGTTATTACATATAATAAACACTTTCTAATTATTTTGTGATCTCAACATTTGAGCATTGTCCATTCCTACTTTTCATTGCTCTCTTACCACACTCTCCTCGTTTTCATCTTGTTTCTGTGGGTATTCATATTCATCATACTTATTGGTTTATTTACTGGCTCTTATTTCTTTCTATATAACATCCTTTGTAGATCCACACCTTATCTCACTTTGGGTAATCTTATCCACTTGCATGGCTTCAATTATCTAATTCTACATCTCTAGCCCAGAACTGTTTTTCCTCAGTTTGTGACCTATGTATCTACCTACCTAATGCCCTCTTCACCTGGATGTTGCTCAGTCACCTAAACTTTAAAAGTTACCTGCCACTTAGGCCCATTTTGATATGATCATATGGGGGTAATATGGCAAGCAGATATATTTTTTAAATATTTTTATAACAACTATTTTATATTTTAATACATACTAAGTGTAGTTCATACAAAATTCCTAAAACATAAAAAATATAAAGTAAAGAGTGAATTTCTTTCACCACCCTTTCCCCAGCTACTTAGTTTTCTATCCCAGGGACCACCACTTTACTAGTTTCTTACAAATCTTTACAGAGAGATATTCTATCCATATGTAAGTATGTTCCATTGAAGAACTTGTGCTCCCCCAATAATTAAATATTAAGAATATATTATTGAGCTGAAATTATGCACATTTTGAGGTTATGATACCTGGCTTCACAATCTTTGCATCCCTAATTGTCCAGTGTATGAAACATAGCAGAAACTCAATAAATCATAATTAAATAAATGATAAGTTATACACTCTACTAAAACCAGACAATACAACAATAATCAGATTAAGCAGCAATCACATTAATATACAGTGGGTTTTCAAAAATAAATAACTTGGAATTTAAATTGTATTAATTCTAATTTAGCTGTGCATTCATTAGATCTTACTACAAGTTGTATGTAGTTTGACTCAGTGCTCTTTAATGTTTATAAGTAGCTTTGTTCACTAATAATTACTTTTATTTGGAAAAAAAGCACAGTTATAGGAAGGATTATGCTATAATCTTTGATTCAGGTTAACGAATTTATGGGAAATCTAGAGGTTCAGATTATAAACTCCCCTGAGGTGTAGTCTTAGTAGCTAGTCAGATGAAATAACAGCTGCAGGAGTATGCCGGCCTTGGAAACAAAAAACAATAGTGATAACAAATATTAATTTTCTTTAAAAGATGATCTGAATTGGCCTACTTAGGATATGTTTCGATGTTCAGTGAAGGCATCTGATTAAACTTGTCTTTCTCTTTTATTTTTTATGTATAATTTAATTAACTTTTACAGTTACAAATCTAAAGAAAAAGCCCTTTAGTATTCACCTGATTCTTTTTAGGTCACTCAGTGAATATAAAGCTATAATTCTATCTAAAATTTCACAGATAATAAACCTTAAGAGAACAGGTTTTTGTAGGCTGTTCTCCATTCTTCCTCCTTCCTAACTCCCTGTAAATTATTTACTTTTAAAATACATCCTGCTGGCAGAAAAATTTCATAGTACAAGAAACACATAAGGAGAGGACAACAGCATATTCAGAAGGATAAAAAATTGCTATTTGAAGACAGAGATCACTTGGAAATGCAAAATTACAGCTGTTCCTAATGCAAAAAGTACATAGAAATTATTCCTGTTAAATGAAGCTTCCAAAGTTCCATGGAGACCTAAGGACTCTATAGTCTAGACATTCCATTGTGCTGTATGTCACCCAGACATAGCACAACTTGACCTCATTCGTCATTACACCACAAGTGACTTGTAAAATGTAGTCCCAATTAGCTCAGGGAACAAAAATACTAATTTTTTAGAAGATTTTATTCATTTATTTGAGAGTAAGAGAGAGAGCGAGAGCGAGCAAGAGTGGGGGGAGGGGCAGACTCCCAGCTGAGCAGGGATTCCCAACATGAGGCTTACTCCCAGGACCCTGGGATCATGACCTGAGCCGAAGGCAGACACTTAACTGACTGAGCCACTCAGGCACTGCCAGAAATGCTAATTTTGACTGTAGCTCATTGTGGAGGGCCATCAGATGCCAATAATTATTTTCTAAATTGTTTTTTCCCTTTCCAGGATCCTTTACTTCAACCTGACTTTCCCTTATCCAAATCTGCTCATATAGGGGCAAAACAAAACAAAACAAAACACAAACACAAAAATATCACTTGGGACTTAAAATTGTCTTGTCAGTTGTACCTGATTTTAAATTTTGGTTTTGTTTCTTTATAAAATGCTAGAGTGAAATATATTCAGCTGTGTCTGAGTTATGTGAGCTAAATGATCACAGATTCAGTGTGTATATGTGACGTTTATTGTTTTTGTATGTGTTCTAAAAGAGTTCAAGTAAAATGAAAATGAGATATTAAATGAAAGTGAGTATCCAGTATGACCACAAAAGAAAAGGGTACCATCCTCTCCAGTAATCATGAGTATTTCATGTATTTCTACTAATTTATCTAGGTACTCAATCTGTATCATTTAGTATTGCTTACCCTTTGCAAAATTTTATGTCAGCTAAGAAAATACGTTGTATTATTTAGGAGAAGCAATCTATGTAGATTTCAATTTTCTATATACACTACAATGTGAATTCTAGTCTAGAAATAGTCCAAAGTTGGAGAAAGGGGTACAGTTCAGAATTACCATTTTCTAAGTGAATGTGTGTATGTGTGTGTGTGTGGTTTGAAAAGGCTCATACCAGCATATTCTAACAGAGTTCTTATACTACCACCTTCATCCAATTATTTGTTCTTGTTAAGTGTAAAGCAGTGCCCTGGAAACTGAATACAGTTGCTTATCTTTGCTGATAAACAGAGGAAAATAAGAGATGCCTTTGTGTTATCTGGAGATGCCCAGGCATGGACCAGTCTCAGAGCTGGGCATGTCCTACAATTACCAGCTCTGCAAATGTTTGAGGAAGAGAAGTAAAGAACAATTGAAGAGAAAGACAAATTCAAGGTTTTTTGAGGTAAGAAATTAAATCATAGTTGAATATTATTTTTCCAAAATAAATACTAATATTTCAAATTTCTATTAAAAGAATTGGGGGAATAATTGAGATGAGACAGTATTGCAGGAATATGAATGATAAATGACTGGCTTGGCCCAGATAGCAGGGGAAATGTTGAGAAGCAGCCATATTCTGAACATAATATGAGGGCCGCCTAGGTGGCTCAGTCAATTAAGCGTCTGCCCTCTCACCCTGCTCGTGCTCTCTCTCTCTCAAATAAATAAATAAACCTTTAAAATAAATGAACATAATATGAAGGTAGAGCCAACAAAACTTGTGAGATCATATGTGGTATACCAGAGGGAAAAAAAAGAATCAAGGATAACTCTCAGTTTTTGGTCTAAGAGACTTAAAGAATGGAGTTGTTATTAACTGAGTTAGGAAAGCCGTGCAGGAACAGGCTTAGGGATGTTGATATAGAGTTTACTTTTCATGATGTTAAGTTTGAAAATAGTTTGACTTTTAATTTGAATAAGATTAGCCTATTCCATTTATCCACATAGTAATCAATCTTCAAATTTAGTTATTTAAAATAACAACCATTTAATCATATTTTATGATTTTGTGGGTCAGGAACTCAAGCAAGGCTTGGCTGTGGCATTGATGAATGTCATTGTTGGTATTCAGCTGGCAGACAGACTGGTTTTGAGTCTCCATAAAAGCTTCCCTCACATGTTTGGCACTTTGGTGGGTAAGTGGAAATCTAGGCTGAGCTAGAACTGTCAGTCATAGCACAGCAAACTCAGGGCAGCGGGATTTCTTACATAGCAGCTTAGAACTATAAAAGAGTATTCCAGTGAACAGGTAAAAGCTGCATAATCTTTCATGACCTACCTTTGGAAGTCACATAACATCATTCTGCAGTAATCTATTGGTCAAATAAGGTACAAGCCAAGTCAAAGTGAGAGGACATGCATCTCACCACTCGGTGGGAGAAATGTCAAAGATTTTGCAAAATGTTTTAAAGCTACCACAAATTCATTAGAGCATCTTGAGCAGCGGATCAGCCCAATGTAACTTAGGTTTAAAAGCACAACTCTGAGTACTGTGTATAACAAAGACTATAATGGGGAGAGGGCAAAAGCAGAGAGAGCAATTAGAAGGCTATCACAGTGATGCATGTGAAATATGGTGGCTTTGACCAGAATAGTAGTAGTGAAAGTGATAAAAAGTTTTTAAATTTCGGATACAATTCGAAGATAGAACTGACAAAAATTAGATGGGAAAGTTGTGAGAAAAAGAGAGTAGCCAAGTTTTGGCCTAAGCAATTGAGTGCATTTACTTTGATGTGGGATACTGCAAACTAACAAGTTTCAGAATGGGGGAGTGGAAATCAGCAATGCAGTTATTCATCATGTGTGGTTGAGATAACTATTAGATATGAAAGTGGTAGCTGGATATAAGAGCCTGGAGTTGAATGGATTGTACACAGTACTTATATAAATTTTCAAAATATAAATGACATATAAAAAGCATAGGACTGTATAAAATCATCAAGGAATTCAGTCTAAATAGAGGAGGCAAGAAGACACATGATGATTGACTCCCAGAAAACTCCAATATTTAGAGGTTTAGAAGAGGAAGAGAATCAAGTAAATACTGAGAAAGAGGAACCTATACAATAAGAAAAAAAAAAAAAAGGTGAATGTTGTGTCCTGGAACCAAAGTGAAGAAAGTGGATCAGTGATCAACTGTGTCAAATATTACTAATAGGTCTAATAAAATAAAGACTAAGAATTGGCCGAAGTCTTTGGCAATTTGGAGGTCATTGTTGACTTTGAAAAAAAATAGCTTTAGTTTATTAATGGGGATAAAAATCTGTTTTTAGGGAACTCAAGCATGAATTAGAGGGAAAAGGTGACATGAATATATAACTATCCTGAAGAATTTTCTATGAAGGAGAGAAAAAAATGGATAGTTGAGGATATGTGAAGCCAGGTAAAGGATTTTGAAACATGGTAGATATAGTACTTCTTTGTGATAGAAGTAAGAAAGAATGAATTTGTGTTGAATCAATCCATGTAATTGTTATAATGTTATTTTTAACATTTTAGCTAATATTTAAAATACATATTTGAATTTAAATACATATTATTAAGGTGACAATGCATTTAGGGAAAGCAATCTACATGGGTCTGTGTTCTTAAATATTCCAAAATTTAACAAAAATAAACTCATATTATTGGACAAAAATGAATATTTAGCGAAGAAGATGTTTTCCACTGAAAGATGTTTTAATCAGATAATTTACTTACTGGAAGTAACTAACCTTAGAAAAGAGGGGTTAAAGAAAATGATATTGGGAACAAATCTAGTCAATACTCTCTTCACAGTATCTCTAATGTTGTTCTCTTCATTGCAATTCCCACTTTTATCACCTAATTCTGGCACTCTTTGTCCCTTGCCTGAATTATTACAGCAGAATATTTGCCAGTCTATCCCTATACCAACTTACCTAATACTATGCTGCAAATGTGTATTGTCTAGCAAAATTCTAACTTGGGTGTTTCAAGCCTGCCACAGTCTAACCTAAATGAGCTTTTAAGTTTATCTCCCACTACTCTTCTACCCTCCCATACAATATACTTTTACACTCAAGCTAAAAGTGACTAGTCATTCCCCAAATTAGCCTTAAATTTCTCTGATTTCATGCCTTTCCCCATGACCACTGCCTAAATAAGTCAAAAGCATATTTATGAGTAACAGTATAGGGAAGTGAAAATAAAGGGGATGAGGAAGGGGGGAGGGCAACCCATGCAGCCTGTTTTTTCTAAAGAATAATTTATTTATTTTAGAGAGAGAGAGTGCATGAGTGGGAAGAAGGGGCAGAGGGAAAGAATCTTCAAGCAGACTCCCCACTGAGTGTGGAGCCCAACGTGGGGTTCAATTTCAGGACACATGAGATCATGACCTGAGCCCAAACCAAGAGTCAATGCTTAACCCACTGAACCACCCAGGCAACACATAGCCTGTTGTTGTTGTTGTTGTTTTGTTTTTTTTAATGCTAGATCTGCTACTTTTAGTTATGACCATGGGCAAGTTTATTTTTTTTAATCATTGTGAGCCCTTGTTTTCTCAAGTGTAAATTAACTTGTTAGCATTATTGTAAGGATTTGTTATGTATAAAGAACCTCACAAATGTTTGGCAAACTGAACTTGTTGGAAAGTGGTAGCTGTTATTATTATTACAGGCTTGATTTAAATGAAGCCTCTCCCCATAAAATCTTCCCAAATTCCTTTGCTGTATTTCCACAGTACTTTGTTGACATCATAATATTAATACTTCACAATCTCTCCTGAACCATAGTTACTTGTGCATGCAACTTTTTTTCTCATGCCAGGAAATGTAGTGTAGTACTGTTTGTTAAGAACACTGTCTCTGCAATCAGAAAGACCTGAATGAAAATCCTAGCTCCTCTACTTAGTAGCTGTGAGACTTTATATGAGAAACCTCTCTGCCTGAGTTTCTTCATCTATAAAGTACAGATAAAAACAGTAGCCAACCCATGTGGGTTTGGGTAATAAAGGTAAATGCTAGGTACAGTGTGTGAAACATAATAAAGGCTCAATAAATGTAAAATGTGCTTGGTTTTAAGTTCTTAAGGGATGGGAAATAAGTTTTGTCACCTTTGTTTTTTCCCCACTATGTCTATTACAATGTGTTGTACATTCTAGGTGCTCAAATAATTATTGAATTACAATAATGCTGATTAAAACAGTGCTAAATATACAAAGATTATTCAACTTTTGGCTTTGGTGTAAGGAGGTGAATGTTTGAGTTAGGGCTTGAAACAGGAGCCTGGTCTCTGTATACTGCATTAAGGAAGTTCTTTATGCCTCATAATGTGGGCATGGCACAGTATCTTAGTAAATGTGCAGCAGATATTTACTGAATGAATAAATGATTGTTGTTTCATTGTAAACAACAGAAATTTATTTTTCAATAAAGTAAGTTTAGAACCAACAAGCATCAAGGAAAGGAAAAGATAAAACAATCTAAAGTAAAACTTTTCACAGAACCTTTATGATTCTGTGAATCAGATAACATACCTCTACATTTGTCATTTAACCCGAGTTTATAACATAAAGCTTAACTTTTAAAAAGTATCTGTTTACCTCTCAAACAGTAGACTTACAATTGTGATAGTTGCTATGTAAGCATGAGGTAACACATAGGCATGGCAGATAAGTTTTTCTTAGGTATGGAAAACAGAGAGAAGTGGAAATACACAGGGGCTTATAAATTGCTTGATTTCCTTAAGGTATCCATAAGAGGAATTGTAAAAGGAAGAACATCACAAATGTGTGCTTCTGTAAGTGAATGTAGTCTGTGTTTTTGCAAGAGTATATGAATTAATAGGGTTCTATCTCTGTGTAGGTCAAAGTAAAGAACAAGTAATATGGACAATGAAACACAGAAATAGGAAAGTCCAACCCATTTCTCAAGCCAGCTCTGACACATCTTGCAAACTACTGCAAGGTTCAATTTCCCAAAGTACAATTATGATCACAATGCTACCATTCATTTATTCATTCACTTGTACCTTCAAAAATGTGTCTTGAAAAAAAATGTGTCTTGAATATCTGCATATGCTAGGCTACCTAGGCACTGGAGATAAAATAACATATAAGACTCATAGGGCTCATAGTCTAATGAGGGATACAGACAAACTGACTATGGGATTTTCAGAAATAAAATTCAGAACATTGCGTTGAAGATGGATACTGTAAAATTCTAAAGATAGTGGGGATAGTTGTAAAGGAGGAGGTGAAACTCTTTAGGAAGAATATGAAGAAACAATAACATGTAAGAGATGAGTGGGGAAAATATTTTGAGAAGACTAAGAAAGAACAGCCAGAGAAGTAGGGAAGAAGACCAAGACATAATAGTGAGGAAAGAATTTCAAGAGAAACTTGTATTATTTAAAAAGACAGCAGAGATAAAAAAGCAACAAATAAATATTCAGGAAACATTAATGGTTCTTCAATTCCTAGTAGTATATATAAACTTACCAGTGTTATACTCAGAAAAATTCCATAAAATGCTCCCAACCTACTTTTCCCACAAGGATTTTCCTGTTCATATCCTTCACTTCTACTCTTGAAGGACTTGGAATACTCATTGCACCATGAACGTGCTAAACTTGCCTGCCTCTGATTTAACTCATGTTGACCTTTAGTAGAATGACGTCCCCTCTGGATGAGGCACATCTCTATACCTTCAAGCAATACTTCTAGACCCATATCTTCTGTGAAAACTCTCTTGTTAATCTTTCCAACTTGTAAACTCCCATAGAACTTTTATTAATATCTTCCTTGACACTTACCATATTATGTATTATGTATTTCTGATTTTCATTCAGACCCAAAGTATCTATTATCTTTGTGGGAAGTATCTCTATGAGAAAATTTTAGGCTGATGTTGAATACCTTGACTTATATTTCTATATTAACCACAGTAAACATTCAATATTAGTTAAAAATTAGCCTTAATTATGTGATAACTCTGACATAGTGGACAAATATTTCATTCTAATGAAAATGCTTATTGCAAAAATTATCAACTAGGAATATAGTGCCTGATGAATCCAATGGTCTGACAGTATGCAATGTCTTTGTGCAATACTTGGTTCCCAGACTCAAAGACAATTTGTCAGGAAGGGGTACAAGTTAATCTTGGTTCACAAAAGAAGAATTCTATAAATTATTTTATGTTTATTTCAGTTGAAGTCTGTTTATTTCCTTCTACAAATTAGAATAGAACTTAATATTTTGGGTTCTGAAAACTCCTAACACTAATCTTTTGATTTATTGTTATAAAGACAAATTTACTTAGAGAAACAATAGGGGAAGACATATATCACTATAGAAAAAAATTGTAAGTTGTTGCAAAATATATTTCTTTTTTATAAATTTTATTTTATTATGTTATGTTAATCACCATACATTACATCATTAGTTTTTGATGTAGTGTTCCATGATTCATTGTGCACATATAACACCCAGTGCTCCATTCAATACGTGTCCTCTTTAATACCCATCACCAGGCTAACCCCTCCTCCCACCCCCCTCCCCTGTAGAACCCTCAGTTTGTTTCTCAGAGTCCATAGTCTCTCATGGTTCGTCTCCCCCTTCGATTTCCTCTCCCCTTCATTTTTCCCTTCTTACTATCTTCTTTTTTTTCTTTTTAAACATATAATGTATTGTTTCAGAGATACAGATCTGTGATTCAACAGTCTTACACAATCCACAGCGCTCACCAACAGAATATATTTTTATTATGAAATAAGAGTGGAATTTGAGGTTGAAGTTTATTTAATGTTTATTTTCAGGGGAATCCCATCAATTGTTTTTAGAAAAATTATTTGAAAGAACAATGCTATAATACCATCATGAAAACCAGACTTCATAGGAACATAGTCTTTTGTGCATTTCAAAATGATTTTGGTAGAGGAACATAAAATTTTCATGGGAGGGCTGGGTGTATCGATCATTTAGATTACAAACAGCTTAGAAATACCCCAAATTCCTTTTTAAAAATGTAATGAAGAGACATTATGGAAGTTGGAATAAATCATGGCTTTTCACAACTCTCCCAAATATTTATTTGCCTAAAACAGGTACAGAAATCTGAAAGTAGACATATGCATTGACATTTTCTTGACAGATTCATAACCCTATGATTTCCAAAACTTTAATGTTCAATAACATTTCATTAGTATACTCCAGTGTATTTATTACCATGCATTATTAATACAGATATGTGCCTAGGAGATGTACAATTTGTAATTATTTTTCCTTTTAAAACATAATAGCTTCACACTGGGCTTGTTGCAGCTACGATATTTCATCTCTGAATTCTCCTTAGAACTTTCTAGGGCTATGACAGAAATTTGTATTTGAATAGAAAAGCTGTCAAGAAGGTGCTGTGGTACTATCCATCTCATTTTTAATCCTGACCATAGTTAGATGCTACTGAGGTTGGCTGTCCAAGACACTAAACAAAGATTGAAATTATGCCTTCTGTTCTTACGCATCAAAGTTGCACCATTATACCAAATTCAATAGGCCTGTATTACACTCTATTAATTTCCTATTAGTTCTCAGCTATGCAAAATCCAACCATGGTGTCACTATGGTTTAGACATGCAACCTTGATTCCAGCATCAAATAAATGGAACCTGTCACTTCTAATAATTTTACAGGAGATTCTACAAATGTAAATCCTTTTTCATCTTGTCATCCTTTCATGTCTTTAATGAGTTTGCTCACTAACAGTGTAGAATCTTAATTTAACTTTCAGAAATATTAACAGCTATTATAACTGAGCATCTCTAGGAGTATACTAATTAAAGTGTAATAAAGAGTAATTTATAATACCTGAAACATTTGTTTTTAAAAAAATTCCATCAATATTTAACTATATATCAGAAAGAAAACAAAGACAATAGTGAACTCAAGATTCCTAGCCAAACTGAATATTTTGAGAGAAAGTATCATCTAGCATAATCAGATGATCTACAAATTAAACCCAACCATTTGTAAAAGCCAGTGAACACTGTGTACTTGAAAAGCAAGTTAACCAGGGATTACCATGTTGAAGTTATATATAGAAAACAGTTAACTCTTGGGAATAGGTTCTATGAGCAGTCTAACAAGTACTATACATAAAATATTAGTATATTCTCTCAAAGACATTTATGCTTTATTTAGATTCATTGACTTTTTGCCACTATTACTGACCTTTAAATCTAATTAAGTTCCCTTGGAATCCAGATCTACACCCTTTTATCTCCTTTGACAGCTTTTAATTTAAATGTCTGTAAATAACCACTAAAATTCACTACCAGTAGTAAAAATAGTGTTTGCTATACCAGGGTCCAGATGTAATACTTTGTGTTGAAGAAAACAAAGACTCAAAATTTTCGATTTTGAGCTGTAAATTTCATTATTAATCTTTCTAAAGATTATATCAAGCGGGTTTTGTAGTAGAATTACACTGATTTTTCATTTAGTCTATTGTCCCCATTTCACAGTAGTTGAATTATTCTATAAACAATAATATAACATCAATTTTTAATAAAGAATCAGTGAAACTTGTCTGGTATTCCAGAATACTACATTCAAGGAGTCTGAGCCTTAGGTATTTCATTGGGGAAGTAACATTATGCAAGTCAAGTCTGCCAAGCCACAATTGCTCAAGTATGCCAAATTTTGGCATTTAGATTTTAGTGTGAATCTTAACTACTTTAAACTCTGCTTCATTGTGACATGAGAAATTTTTTTCTATATACATTGGACATAGAATACTTTATTCATTTCAGTCTTTTCTGTCCACTACCATTTTGGGAGAAGTAAATTGCTGAAAGTCTGCCATTATCTCAGTATCAACTGCCAGGGTGGCTGAATTTCAATGTAAGTCATGATATGTAGTAGTTACCAAGTACACATCTTACTACATAGTCAATATGTATTTTACTATTTGTCAACACAAAACATCTTTGCCTATGATATTGAATCCCTCTAACTTAGCATTTATATTAAGGATTTTACAGATAGAAAGAGCATTGATAGTGAATAGCTATCAAGCACTTATGTTTCAGGCACTAAGTGAAGTCCTTTATATATGTTATTTAATTTTTGCATTAACCCTATTATCAACCCCATATGACATATAAGGGAACTGATGCACAAAACAGTCAACAACTTATCCAAAGTCATATGACTTGTAAGTGTTAGAATCAGGATTCAAACCCTGTCTTAACCACGAATACTACTGCCTCTCAATGTTAATCAAAAGGGTAAAATAACTCATTTTCCTTTTTAAAGATTTTTATGTGTATTGCCTTTTCATTATGTACAATATTTGAAGCATTTAAAAGTTATATACATCATCTTTTGGTCTTTTTTTAAAATGTATTTTTCTTTATATATAACAACATCATATTTTAAGTCATTGCTTAGTCAAGTAGTTCCTAAAGGAGAGAGGTAGAAAGTGATTGTTAGAAATGGTGTGAATTGGAGGTAGATGATTAGGGGCAGTAGGGACAAAAGACATTGCTTTTGTGAGCAACTGGAATTGGGAATATTGATGTTCATAGGAATTGGAAAGATTGAATACTGAGAGTGAAACACCTTAAGATATTGCAAGCTAGATAAATGGACTAACACATAGCACCCAATGAGATGGGGATATCATGTATACACTTGTGAATTTCTGGTTCATAAAGGCTTTCTTTATATATGTAGCCAGATGGAAAAAAATGCTATTTAGAAAACAGAGTGTCTGCTTTGCTGGTGGTTCTAGGGAAACATCAACAATCTCTTCAATGGTGAGTATCACCTTTTTTCTTTTTCAGGAAAAATCTCACAATGTACTTTAATGAGCATTTTTGGTTGAAAAGTTTGAACCCAGAGCGCTAAATGATCCAACTTCATAGTGCTACCTAAGAGAGTGAGAGAGATTTTTTTTTTTTTTTTTTTATTTGAGAGAGAGAGCACAAGAGGGGGGAGCGGGAGAGGGAGAAGCAGACTCCCCGCCGAGCAAGGAGCCCGATGCGGGACTCGATCCCGGGACTCCAGGATCATGACCTGAGCCGAAGGCAGTCGCTTAACCAACTGAGCCACCCAGGCGCCCCAAGAGAGTGAGAGAGATTTTAAGTTTATGCAGGTAGCCTGAAAGGGCAAAAGGACACCAATGTGGAGATGAAAGTGAAGGAAATGAGTCTTGGGAAGGAGGTAGAAAGAAACCTGAAAAGGTGATAGCCTAAGGAAGGGATACAGACACCAAGAAACTCTTAGTTCCAGGAAGGCCCAGTAAAATTTTAGGACAGTGATATCTGATGCTAACTTTTAAGTTGTTTTCTATTGTGCTGTAACACCACTACATTGCTCTAAAACTTTAATATAAACCTGATACATGTAAAAGATTTCATCAGTGTTGTTTGGTAGAGGATGAAGGAATAAGGATAGTAAGAGGGAAAGCATCAGCTTTCCACTTCCTAGTCGACACAAGCAGATTTAAAGACATAGGGAGTAGTATTATGATTAAGCTGCTATAGTTGAATATTAAAGAGAGAATCCAGAGGCTGGAGAACTAAAGAACACACACTCATTAATCACACATGAATTAGGTGTATGTGAAGAAAGTGTTTATATTGCTATCAGTAAAAGCTTCTATATGCTTTGGACAATATTTTTTAGCTGATATTGAGTGACCTCAGAAATCATCAAATAGATGAATGTACGAGGAACTTCTGTTCATTAAGTATGGAAACATTAGTATTAAAGCACATTATTGATGTAGTGAATAGAATATAACATATTTGGAGATAGGCTTAGTGTAGGTTCTGTGAAAATAAATGAATCACAGAAAAATCCACAGTCAGATGCTTGAAATCACATTTTCTGTGAGAGGAGATGTGTTATTCAATAATATTTTAGAAGTTGGAGGTTAAATGTTATGCAGCAGCTAATATGTCCCTATTGTGAAGAAAAGAACAACACAAATGATGGTGCACGATGTTATGTAGGTTGTTATGCCTGTAACATTTGAGTCATCTCATTTTAGAAATCTGATAAAGGAGACAATAACTTAATAATGTGGAGTATATATTCCTATAAAGTCAAGAAAATGGATGCTGGTAATGGTGTGTGCTCAAATTATAGGTTCCTAAGTAAGAATATTAGGACAGGCTTCTATTCTATTTCCTAACTGCAAAATAATCACTGCTTCAGGGAAAAGTTCTGTTTGGCTCTCATCATTTCTGCTACCTCCACAGGTGAGTAAGAAGGAATTAGGTTTGTGAGCCTCAGACTGCAGACTATCCCTATGTTTGGAAATGCGTGCGTGCGTGCTTGTGTGTGTGTGTGTGTGTGTGTGTGTGTGTGTGTGTGGTCTTCCATAGTAAGATGTCATCCTAGCTCACTAAGCTACTTAGAATATGAATTTTAGAGTGCAAGAGATATTTAAATAGGTACATTATAGGTCCTTAGCTACATGTTGGAATCTACTTTTACATAATGTGTAGGGCTGACTCTTCTAATGAGTCACACTTTCAGAATGGTTTGTTCCAATGTCCTCATGTATTGGAACCCTGAATTAGCTGCTTCCTGGATTCTATTTTTACAGGTCTTTCCCCCAGTCCACTAATACCTGAGATAAGTTCTATCATCTATCTTTACTTATGTGTGTTGTCTTGGCTTGCTGCAACATGTCCTTCCTCCACTATCTAAAGGCCTTGCTTGAACTGCTGATCTTTCCTTTCACTTAATTCAATATCAATTTAAATCTTACTTTTCAGTTCTTTCTTTACCAACTTCTTATGTATACATTCTCCCTACTGTCCTGGTGTATGTCAACAAACTCTGAGTCATTCAGGAAATAAATATTTTTATCACATTAATATAATAGACTTGAAAAATAAATCGCAAAAAGATGAACTGAAGTTGACTGTAACAAAGTAGTAAGAAATGGAAATAAACATATGTGTGCATGTTTATGTATTATAAGGACAGCAATTATTTGAATGACTGTAATAATTATATTCAGTGCATAATCTATATTTTTCTTTTTTTAAAGATTTTATTTATTTATTTATTTGAGAGAGAGAGAGAGCGCACACAAGCAGGGGGAGAGGTGGAGGGAGAAGGAGAAGCAGGATCCCCACTGAGCAGGGAGCCCAACATGGGGCTCAATCACAGGACCCTGTAATCAGGACCTGAGTCAAAGGCAGACGCTTAACCAACTGAGCCGGGCACCCCAAGGCCACCTTTTTTTCATGCTCTCTTTCCTCCTTCCTATCCAATCTCTATAAATATATGATAAAAAAGTTAAATAATCTGACAAAATAAATATATAATTATTAAATGTCTTAGAAACGTAGACTAACAGAATATTAGATCTAGAAGGGGACCTTAGATATCTTCTACTTTAATCTTCTCATTTTACATTTGAATAAGATAAGGCTCAGAAGATTATAGTACATTGACAATGTCATAGAGTTAGTGGCAAATCGAGAACTTAGACCCCATTCTCCTGATACCCAGTTCAATGTTTTTTATTATATCACTGTGCTATCATAGACTTGAAAAATAAATCTCAAAACGGTGGACTGAAGTTGACTATAACAAAGTAATAAGAAATGGGAATAAACTTATGTGTGCATGCTTGTGTATTATAAGGACAACAATTATTTGAATGACTTCAATAATTATCCTCAGTGCATAATCTCATAAAATATTTTTAGTTGGCAGTCTGGAGATAGAAATGAGAATCACATTTCTGAAACAGTCATTTGATATTACTCCCAATAAGTAAAGAAAACATAACAAAATGAACAATATTAGAAATGATTATAAAACATTACAGGTCTTTAAATATTAAACTCTAGTTCACAAACTCAACCTATAACAGCTTTGGTACATAATAAACCACCTCAAAACTTTTTTAAAGATTTTATTTATTTATTTGACAGAGAGTGAGAGAGAGCACAAGCGGGGGAGCAGCAGGCAGAGGGAGAGGGAGAAACAGGCTCGATTCCAGGACCCTGGGATCATGATGTTTTCATGCAGGTGCCCCTAAACCACCTCAAAATTTAATGACAATACAATATCCATCTATTTAATTTACAAATCCATAGGTTTACAATTTGGCCTGGGATTAGATGAGTGGGTCTCAATAGTGCTCATTCAGGTATCTACAGTCAGCATGTGGTCGGGTAAGAGCTCCGCTTCTGGGGGTTGGCTGGCTCTTCACTGGGGCATGTCTATCACCAGCCAACAGGGTATCCTGGGATTATATACATGGCAACTAGTCACATGGCAGCTAGGGAGCAAAACAAGAAAGACAGCAGGGCATTCAAAGCCTCTTGAAGCCTAGGTTCAGAACTAGCTCAATATTGCTCCTACATTCTATTAGCTTAAATCAACCTCAAGGCCAGCCCAGATTCATGTGTTGGGAATAATACACTCTGAAATTTAATGGGAGAAGCTACAAAATAACATTGCAAGGGGCATGCACATAAGGGGGAATAAGTGCAATCATTTAAAAATCTGTAATAACATTCTCTCCCCCACTTGTGCCCTCTCTCTGTCTCTCTCATAAATAAATAAAATCTTTGGGGCACCTGAGTGGCTCAATCATTAAGCTCCTGCCTTCAACTCAGGTCATGATCCCGGGGTCCTGGGATCGAGCCCCACATCGGGCTCCCTGCTCAGTGGGAGGCCTGCTTCTCTCTCTCCCATTCCCCCTGCTTGTGACCCTGCTCTCAATCTCTCTCTGTCAAATAAATAAATAAAATCTTTTTAAAAAAAAATAAATAAATAAAATCTTTTTAAAAAAATCTATAATAACATCCAAATAATTAACAACAAGAAACAAGTACATTCTCTCTCTTTCTCTGTTTCTCTCTATATATGTTTATTTAATACACTTACGTATACATGAATATAATTATATACATTTATCTTTATGTAAATGTATATATTTATATGAATTTAAATTTCTGAGGAAGAAAAGATGGTGGAGGAGTGGGGACCCTATGACAACTGGTCTCCGGAATTGAGCTGGATATCTACCAGACCACTCTGAGCACTCACGAAATCAGCCTGAGATGTAAGAAGATCTGGATCTCTACAAACAGAATATTGCAGGCGGTTGGTTTCCAGGTAAGAAGTGGGGAGCTGTGGTTCCACAGGCAGACATCGAAGGATAAATAGCAGCGGAAGTGAGCCTGGCCATGGGGATCCTACACCGCCGGTGAGTGACAGCCTCCCGTGCTGGGGATAGGGCACAGACTCACAGACCTGTAGCAGCAGGGAAAAGACTTTAGGGCAGCCCCGGGGACAGACCCGGAGTGGCGGGGTCGTGCACGCGAACTGGGAGTGGCTGGTGGCTTTAGAAGCATAAAGGGCAGAGACGTGTCCTGACCTGGAGGCAGGACTGGGAGCCCTGCGGAGGGGCACACAACACAGGACGCTGCAGTTTATAGCAGCACGGAGAAAAATGGAGACAGTGTGGCCTGGAGAGCTCACTGAAGAACAGATTGCGATCTCTCTGCTCTGAGGCAGAGGGTTGGAAATGGTCTTTTCTGCTCTGACTCACGGAAGAGACACAGAAAGCCACCAGGGAAAGCCGCCGGAGAACAAAAGCCCCAAAAAACTGATTCCCACTGAGCCCATCCCGCCACAGGGGGGCACGGCAACACTGCCCAAACAGGGTTGCCTGAGTAACAACACGGCAGGCCCCTCCCCCAGAAGACAGGGTGGGAAAACAAGAGGCCAGCAACCCTAAAGTCCCTAGAAAACAGGTGCATCTTGCTTGGGTTCTGGTCAATAATATGGACTCTATACATTCCCTCAACCACCCATCAACAGAATGACTAGGAGGGGGAAACCCCAAAATAGAAAAGACTCAGAGATTATGACTTATGCCACAGATTTACAAATGGATGCAGATATAACCAAGATGTCAGAGATGGAATTCAGGCTAGCAATTGCGAAGACAAGAGCTAGAATGGAGAAATCCATTAATGGCAACATAGAGTCTCTAAAGGCAGAAAAGAAAGGTGAATTGGCAGAACTTAAAAATGCTATCAATGAGATCCAATCCAATCTAGATAATCTAACAGCTAGGGTAAGTGAGGCAGAAGAAGGAATAAGTGACCTGGAAGACAATATAGTAGATAAAAAGGGAAAAGAGGAGGCCAAGGAAAAACAACTCAGAATCCATGAAAATAGAATCAGAGAAATAAATGACACCATGAAGCATTACAATGTCAGAATAATTGGAATCCCGGAGGGAGTAGAGAGAGAGACAGGACTAGAAGATGTATTTGAGCAAATCGTAGCTGAGAACTTCCCTAATCTGGGGAATGAAACAAACATTTGCATCCTAGAGGCAGAGAGGACCCCTCCCAAGATCAAAGAAAACAGGCCAACACCCCGGCATGTAATAGTAAAACTCACAAATCTTAGATACAAGGAAACCATCTTAAGGGCAGTTAGGGGTAAGAAATTCCTTATGTACAGAGGGAGGAACATCAGAATAACGTCAGGCCTATCCACAGAGAACTGGCAAGCCAGAAAGGCCTGGCAAGACATATTCAGGGTACTAAACGAGAAGAACATGTAGCCAAGAATACTTTATCCGGCAAGGCTTTCATTTAGAATGGATGGAGAGATGCAGAGCTTCCACGACCCACAGAAACTGAAAGAATATGTGACCACTAAGCCAGCCCTGCAAGAAATATTAAGGGGGGTTCTATAAAAGGAGAAAGACCCCAAGAGTGAGAGGGAACAGAAATTTACAGGGACAATCTATAAAAACAACGTCTTCACAGGCAACATAATGACAATTAATTCATATCTTTCAATAATCACTCTCAACGTGAATGGCCTAAATGCTCCCATAAATCAGCACAGGGTTGCACATTGGATAAAAAGACAGGACCTATCCATATGCTGCCTACAAGAGACTCATTTTGAACCTAAAGATACATCCAGACTGAAAGTGAAAGGATGGAGATCCATCTTCCATGCCAGCTGACCTCAAAAGAAAGCTGGGGTAGCAATTCTTATATCAGACAAATTAGATTTTAAACTAAAGTCTGTAATAAGAGACACAGAAGGACACTATATCATTCTTAAAGTGTGTGTCCAACAAGAAGATCTAACAATTGTAAATATCTATGCCCCGAACATGGGAGCAGCAATCTACATAAGCCAACTGTTAACCAAAATAAAGAGTCATATTGATAACAACACGTTAATTGTAGAAGACCTCAATACTCCACTCTCAGCAATAGACAGATCATCTAAACAGAAAATCAACAAAAAAACAAGAGCTTTGAATGACACACTGAACCAGATGGACCTCATAGATATATACAGAACATTCCACCCTAAAACAACAGAATACTCATTCTTCTCGAGTGCACATGGAACTTTCTCCAGAATAGACCACATACTGGGTCACAAATCAGGTCTCAACCGATACCAAAAGATTGAGATTATTCCCTGCATATTCTCAGACCACAATGCTTTAAAACTGGAACTCAATCACAAGAAACAATTTGGCAGAAATTCAAACACTTGGAAGCTAAAGACCACTCTGCTCAAGAATGTTTGGGTCAACCAGGAAATCAAAGAAGAACTTAAACAATTCATGGAAATCAATGAGAATGAAAACACATCGGTCCAAAACCTATGGGATACTGCAAAGGTGGTCCTAAGGGGGAAATACATAGCCATCCAAGCCTCACTCAAAAAAATAGAAAAATCCTGAATTCACCAACTAACTTTACACCTTAAAGAACTAGAGAAAAAGGAACAAACAATGCCTAAGCCATGCATTAGAAGGAAAATAATTAAAATTAGTGCAGAGATCAATGAATTAGAAACCAGAAACACAGTAGATCAGATCAACGAAACTAGAAGTTGGTTCTTTGAAAGAATTAATAAGATTGATAAACCACTGGGCAGACTTATCCAAAAGAAAAGAGAAAGGACCCAAATTAATAAAATGATGAATGAAAGGGGAGAGATCATGACTAACACCAAGGAAATAGAAACAATTATTAGAAATTATTATCAACAGCTATATGCCAATAAACTGAGCAATCTGGATGAAATGGAGGCCTTCCTGGAAACCTATAAGCTGCCAAGACTGAAACAGGAAGAAATTGACAACCTGAATAGGCCAAGAACCAGTAACAAGATTGAAGCAGTGATCCAAAACCTCCCAAAAAACAAGAGTCCAGGGCCGATGGATTCCCTGGGGAATTCTACCAAACACTCAAAGAAGAAATAATACCTATTCTACTGAAGCTGTTTCAAAAAATAGAAACAGAAGGAAAACTTCCAAACTCATTCTATGAGGTCAGCATTATCTTAATCCCCAAACCAGGCAAAGACCCCATCAAAAAGGAGAATTTCAGACCAATATCCCTGATGAATATGGATTCCAAAATCCTCAACAAAATTCTAGCTAATAGGATCCAACAATACATTAAAAGGATCATCCACCACAGCCAAGTGGGTTTTATCCCCGGGATGCAAGGGTGGTTCAACATTCGCAAATCAATCAATGTGATAGAACACATTAATAAGAGGAGAGAGAAGAACCATATGGTCCTCTCAATTGATGCAGAAAAATGATTTGACAAAATAGAGCATCCTGTCCTGATTAAAACTCTTCAGAGTATAGGGATAGAGGGAACATTCCTCAAGCTCATAAAAGACATCTATGAAAAACCCACAGTGAATATCATCCTCAATGGGGAAAAGCTGAGAGCCTTTCCCTTAAGATCAGGAACATGTCAAGGATGCCCACTCTCTCCACTCTTGTTCAACATAGTACTAGAAGTCCTATCCACAGCAATCAGACAACAAAAAGAAACAAAAGGTATTCAGATTGGCAAAGAAGAAGTCAAACTCTCTCTTTTTGCAGACGACATGATACTTTATGTGGAAAACCCAAAAGACTCCACCCCCAAATTACTAGAACTCATCCAGCAATTCAGTAGTGTGGCAGGATACAAAATCAATGCACAGAAATCAGTTGCTTTCTTATACACTAACACTGCAACTGTAGAAAGAGAAATTAAAGAAACGATTCCTTTTACAATAGTGCCAAAAACCATAAGATACCTCGGAATAAACCTAACCAAAGAGGTAAAAGATCTATACTCTAGGAACTACAAAACACTCATGAAAGAAATTGAAGAGGACAAAAAAGATGGAAAAATATTCCATGCTCATGGTTTGGAAGAATAAACATTGTTAAAATGTCTATGCTACTCAGAGCAATCTATGCCTTCAATGCCATCCTGATCAAAATTCCAAAGACATTTTTCAGTGCTGGAACAAACAATCCTAAAATTTGTATGGAATCAGAAAAGACCCCGAACTGCCAAGGAAATGTTGAAAAAGAAAAACAAAGCTGGGGGCATCACGTTGCCTGATTTCTAGCTATATTACAAAGCTGTGATCACCAAGATGGTATTGGCACAAAAACAGACATATAGACCAATGGAACAGAATAGAGAACCCAGATATGGACCCTCAACTCTATGGTCAAATAATCTTTGACAAAGCAGGAAAAAACATGCAATGGAAAAGACAGTCTCTTCAATAAATGGTGCTGGGAAAATTGGACAGCCACATGTGAAAGAATGAAACTCAACAATTCTCTAACACCATACACAAAGATAAACTCAAAATGGATGAAAGACCTCCATGTGACATGGGAATCCATCAAAATCCTAAAGGAGAACATAGGCAGTACCCACTTTGACATTGGCCACAGCAACTTCTTTCAAGATACATCTCCAAAAGCTAGTGAGACAAAAGCAAAAATGAACTTTTGGGACTTCATCAAGATAAAAAGCTTCTGCACAACAAAGGAAACAGTCAACAAAACAAAGAGGCAACCCACAGAATGGGAGAAGATATTTGCAAATGACACTACAGATAAAGGGTTGGTACCCAAGATCTATAAAGAACTTCTCAAACTCAACACCCAAAAAACAAATAATCAAGTCAAAACTTGGGCAGAAGGTATGAAAAGACACTTCTCTGAAGAAGACATACAAATGGCTAACAGACACATGAAAAAATGTTCATCATCATTAGCCATCAGGGACATTCAAATCAAAACCATATTGAGATACCCCCTTCCACCAGTTAGAATGGCAAAAATGGACAGGGAAAGAAACAACAAATGTTGGAGAGATTGTGGAGAAAGGGGAACCCTCTTACACTGTTGGTGGGAATGCAAGTTGGTACAGCCACTTTGGAAAACAGGGTGGAGGTGCCTCAAAAAATTAAAAATAGAGTTACCCTATGACCCATCAATTGCACTCCTGGGTATTTATCCCAAAGACACAGATGTGGTGAAAAGAAGGGCCATATGCACCCCAATGTTCATAGCAGCAATGTCCGCAATAGCCAAACTGTGGAAGGAGCTGAGATGCCCTTCAACAGATGAATGGATCAAGAAGATGTGGTCCATATATACAATGGAATATTACTCAGCCATCAGAAAGGATGAATACCCAACTTTTACATCAACATGGATGGGACTGGAGGAGATTATGCTAAGTGAAATAAGTCAAGCAGAGAAAGTTAATTATCATATGGTTTCACTTATTTGTAGAACATAAGGAATAGCATGGAGGACATTAGGGGAAGTGAGAGAAAAATGAAGGGAGGAGAAATCGGAGGGAGAGATGAACCATGGGAGACTGTGGACTCTGAGAAACAAACAGCGTTTTAGAGGGGAGGGTGGAGGGGGGATTGGTTAGCCTGGTGATGGGTATTAAGAAGGGCACGTGCTGCATGGAGCACTGGGTGTTATGCGAAATCAATGGATCGTGGATCACCACATCAAAAACTAATGATGTATTGTATGGTGACTAACATAACATAATAAAATTTAAAAAAAATAAAAAAATAAATTTAAATTTCCAATTTTTATTGCCAATGATGTTGACTATTTTAGGTTTATTCTTATATTGCACATTATTGTAAATTACATGTTTTGTAGCTATTCACCATTTTTTAATAAACATTTAAAATTTTTAGAGCATTTTTAGATTTGTGAAGATAGTACAGGGAGTTTCCATATACCTCACAGCAATTTTCTCCTATTATTATCATGTAACATTACAATGGTACATTTGATACAATTAATGAACCAAAATTAACACTTTATTATTAACTGCAGTCTATATATTATTCAGGTTTACTTAGTTCTATTTTATTTTATTATTTTTTTTTTTTGCAGGCAGATAGGCTTATTTTATTGAATGAGCCAGGTAGTTGCTGAAGCTATTATATTCAGGCAAGAGAAGAGGTCTCTTCCTCCTTGGACAGTATTGATTTCCTCCTTCTTGGCCAGGAGTCACTATTCCTTGGTCTTAGACCTGCAGGCCTTCCGGCTGCTTATCCAGGAGCTTCTTCCAGGCCTTGTTCCCTCTATTCCCAGTTTACTGAAAGTTTTCATTGTGAATGAGTGTTGGATTCTCTCAGATGCTTTTTCTACATCAATTAATATGATCAAATGATTTTTCCTCTTTAACCTCTTGATGTAGTGGATGCTGATTGATTTTCAAATGTTAAACTAGCTTTGGATCCCTGGAATAAATCCCACTGGGTTATGGGGTATAATTATTTTCAGACATTGTTGGATTCAATTTGTTAATGTTGAGAATTTTTACATCCAAATTCATGTCCTATATTGGTCTGCACATTTTATTTCTTATAATGTCTTTGTCTGGCTTTGGTATTAGGGTAATAGTGGCCTTAAAGAATGATTTGGAAAGGAGTCCCTCTGCTTCTATTTTTTGGAAGAAATTGTGGAACATTGTTATCATTTTTTCTTTAAATGTTTGGTAGAATTATCCAGTGAAACCATCTGAGCCTGTTGCTTTATTTCTTTATGGAAGATCATCAATTAATGATTTAATTTCTTTACTAGGTAAAGGACTATTCAGGTTATCAAACGCTTCTTATGTGAGTTTTGGTAGTTTGTGTCTTTCAAGGATTTGGTTTACTTCATCTAAGTTATCAAATTTCTGGCCATAAAGTTATTCATAATATTCTACTATTATACTATACTTTTCATGTTTGTGTGATCTCTAGTAATGACCAGTCTTTCATTTCCCATATAAGTAATTTGTGTCTTCTTTTTTCCCTTAGCCTGGACAGAGGCTTATCAATTGTATTAATCTTTTCCAAGAACCAGCTTTTTTCAATTATTTACTGTTTACAATTTCATTGATTTCTGCTCTAATTTTTATTATTTATTTTCTTCTAGCTTACTTTATACATAAATTGCCCTTTTCTCATTTCTTTCTTTTTTTTTTTTTTGATGATACTTAGGTTATTGAGTTTAGAGCTTTCTTTTTTTTTCAAACATATGCATTTAATTCTATAAATTTCCCTCTAAGCTCTGCTTTTGCTGCAACCTCGAAATTTTGAGAAGTTGTATTTTCATTTTGATTTAGTTCAAAATATTTTCTTAAATTTCTCTTGAGATTTCCTCTTTGACCTATGGATTATATATAAGTGTGTAGCATGTAATGTGTGTGTGTGTGTGTGTTAATTTCCAAATAGTTGGGTATTATCCGGCTAACTTTCTGTTACTGATTTCTAACTTTATTCTACTGTGATCTCATTACATACTTTGTATGATTTATTTTCTTTAAATTTGTTAAAGTGTTACATATCCCAATATGTGGTCTATCATAAATGTTCCATGTGAGATTGAGAAACTGTGTAGTCAAATATTATTGAATGGAGTATTCAATAAAAGTTATTTAGATCAAGTTGATTGATAGTGCTGGTTCAAGTCTATATCTTTACTGAATTTATACCAATTTCATGTATCAATTAATTATGGAAGGAACTGAAATCTCTAATTATAATACTGGATTGATCATTTTCTTTTTGCTTAAAAAACTTGTAACATTTCTTTAAGAGAAGTTCTGCTGGTGATGAATTCCTTCAATTTTTGTTTTTTCTGAAAGAAATCTATTTCTCCTTTAGTTTTGAAGGATAATTTCACTGAATATAAAATTATAGAATAGTGTTTTTGTTTTGTTTTCATTTAAACACTTCAGATATTTCACTCCATTCTTTCTTTGCTTGCCTGCTTTCTTTTTTTTTTTTTTTAAGATTTTATTTATTTATTTGAGAGAGAGAGAATGAGAGACAGAGAGCATGAGAGGGAGGAGGGTCAGAGGGAGAAGCAGACTCCCTGCCAAGCAGGGAGCCCGATGCGGGACTCGATCCCGGGACTCCAGGATCATGACCTGAGCTGAAGGCAGTCGCTTAACCAACTGAGCCACCCAGGCACCCGCTTGCCTGCTTTCTGATGAGAAGTCTCCCTTAATTCTTGTCTTTGTTCCTCCATAGGTAAGATTCTTCTCCCCACCGTTTTTTTTTTTTTTTTTTCCCAGAAATTTTTGCTTTCTCTTTTGTTTCCTGCAATTTAAATATGGTGTGTTAAGGTATAGAATTTTTAATTGATGCCTTTGAGAAAGTGAACTTCCTGGGCCTATGGTTATATTTCAAATATATCTTCTGTTCCCTTCATCTCTTTCTTCTCTTAGTATTTCCATTATCTGTATGTTACACCTTTTATAATTATCCTACAGTTCTTGGATATTCTGTTGTGGGTTTTTGTTTTGTTTTTGGTTTTTTTTTTGGCCTTTCAGTTTTAGAAGTTTCTCTTTACATATTTTCAAGCTTGTTGATTTTTTTTCCTCAGCCATGTCCACTCTATTGCTGAGTCCATCAAAAGCATTCTTCATTTCTGTTACAGTGTTTTCAATTTCTAACAATACTTTTTGATTCTTTCTTAAAATTTCTATTTCTGTCTCTGTTCACATTGGCTATCTGTTCTTCATGTTGTCTGCATTTTCCATTAGAACCTCTAACATATTAATTATAGTTATTTCAAATTCCCTTTCTAATAATTCCAACATCTATATCATATCTGAGTCTGGTTTTAATAATTGCTTTTTTTGCTTAAGACTGTGTTCTCACCTTTTAGCATGTCTTGTAATTTGTTGTTAAAAACCAGACATCTTATCTCAGAAATAAGAACTGAGGTAAATAGGTTAGAATGAGGTTTTATGTTAATCTCTACAGAAATTGTGCTGTGTTTTGGGGTGTCTGGGTGACTCAGTTGGTTAAGCATCTGACTCTTGATTTCGGCTTAGGTCATGTTCTCAGGGTCATGGAATTGAGCCCCACATGGGGCTCTATGCTCAGCAGGGAGTCTGCTTGAGATTCTCTCTCTCTCCCTCTGCCCCACCCCTGCTTTAGTGTGTTCCTCTCTCTAAAATAAATAAATAAATCTTTAAAGAAAAAGAAAAATAAATTGTGCTGTGGTTCATGTTTGCTGTAGCTGAGGTGCCAGAGTCTTCAAATTTCTCCTATGCCTTTGTTTTATCTCCCTTCTTGACTTTGGAACACCATAAGTATTCCCCCTCAAAGAGAGTCCACATCTTATAGTTAGCTGTAATTAGCTATTACTATATTGGAGCCCTGTTGGTATGGTGGTAAGATGTGGTGAAGAAGTGTTCAATAATTTTCTGAATAAATCTCCATCTTTTTAGTAGTTCTGTGTCTCTGGGCTGTGATCTTCACAAGTAATTTCTCCATTGGTAGAGATTGTCCCACCCACCCCATCCCCACCCTCTGCTTAGATGAAACAGAAAGGCTAGAAGGAACTGGAGTTGAATATTTATCCTTCCATCAGAAGGATAAAGCTCTGGTAAAGTCTTTTCCCTCTAGAGTAGGCCCTTTAATAGAAAACACTCTGGATGTATTTTACAATGATTATTCTTTCCCTTCTTCCACCAGAGCCAATAAATCCATGATTCTTGGATCTTTACAGTGAGAACTTGGTGGGGTTCCCAGATGTAAAATCTATGAAATTGTGGGGTTCATTCTAAGACTGTGATCCCCAGGAGTTTCTCACTCTCATCATAGTTCACATTCAACTTCCAACAATTTGTCAAATTGTTGTAAATGCTTTTAACCAGTTATGGCTCCTGCAGCTTATGTTCCTTGTAAGCACATCTCGGCTGTGACTCTCTGGATATACCTGTCTCTTTACATTTCAGTGCAATGGTTTGCCAACTTCAGGTTTCTGATGGGTTCAAGAAAAGTAATTGGTTTTCAGGTTGTTTTTTTTTTTTTTTTCTTGTTGAAAGGCAACTTCCATGCTCTTTACATGTCAAGGTTTAAGCTGGAAGTCTCTCAATATATTTTTATATATCATTGTCTCAGAATTATTTTGAGGATTAAATAATTTAATACATATAAAGCACTATTTTAGTGCCTGACTCATTCTAAGTGTTCTGTAAGGGTTAGTTCATGTTATTACTACTAGTATGATTAAGTTCTAGATAGTTTGTTATTTGGGATACAAAGATGATTAACATACAAACCAATTCACATAGTCTGATAATGATTATTTGGCATGATTAGATAGGGTATTCTTTTCTGTCATTATATAGATGAGGAAAATTAATATCAGAAAATTTAAATGACTTAACAAGGTAACCTAGTTAACAAGATAACACTCTAGTAAATAAATAGTTGCCACATATACCATATATAGATTTCCAAGTTATAAAAA
Organism: Halichoerus grypus; assembly: GCF_964656455.1. NCBI lineage: Eukaryota > Metazoa > Chordata > Mammalia > Carnivora > Phocidae > Halichoerus > Halichoerus grypus. The sequence continues at coordinate 24,991,984 of NC_135727.1, read as the reverse complement.
TTATAACAAGCATTTAGGTTAAAAATATTTTAGGTAATATAATAATTTTCCTTTGAAAATTCATAAGATACTTTTAGTGCCTCAATACATTTTTAAACTTATCATTTAAATTATAGTAATGTGAAAATGTTATATTTGAGAATTTATTGTACTATCATTGATAATGGTCCAGGACATGAAATGACATGGTTTAAGAAAATGGAAATGAGTTTAGAGTATCCAAAAACATTTTTACATAACTCCTAGACTGGAATAACATGTTAAATGGATTTACAATTGGTGTAAAGTTCTGGAATTAATAAAAATCACAAAGCTTATGAAGAACTTTATTCAGCACTTTCTGTGTGCCAGTTTTTTATTGAATAAGCCCTGAGCATAATTCCTTGGTCCAGCCTATCATACAACTGCAAGTAAAATTTACAATGAATTCCTGAGGATTATGAGATAGTTGGGCTGAATTCTCATTATCTACTTACCTCTCAAAAGCTCCTCAATACCTACAGGAAAAATAGACTTACCAACATGACCCTTCATTGTTAATTCACTATTAACTTATCCAGCCTCATCCAAATACTCATCCTATCCTCTCTGAGAACTTTCCCACTCACCCACAGGTGTGGTTCAAAGAAGTTTTTTAGTGACATCACATCCTCAAGATCCCATCACTGGTTTATGTTATGATAATGAGAATATCTGTCCTGGTAATTTTCTTTCTTTTTTTTAAGATTTATTTATTTATTTGACAGAGAAAGAGTGAAGAGGTGTAGAGGAAGAAAGAGAGGAGAGAGAGAATCTCAAGCAGACTCCATGTTCAACATGGAGCCTGACACAAGGCTTCATCCCACAACCATGAGATCATGGCCCTAGCCAAAGTCAAGAGTTAGACACTTAACTGACTGAGCCACACAGGCATCCCTGTCCTGGTAATTTTCAATTTGGAGTCAGATATTATAATTAAGGAGTTAATGGCTAATAATCATAGCTATCGTAATAGTAGCTGAATTTATTATTTCATATTTGTAAACTACTATACAGAGCACTTTGTTTTAATTTTCCTATTGATCCCTCTAAACAACTCTATGATATAGGTACCAATTATTCTTGTCTTACAGATGAGGGAACTGAGTCCCGTGAAATTAAATTACTATTCATGTTCACTATGCTATTGTCTCACCACAAGGTCATCTGCCTTTGAACAGGAGTTACATCTTAGAGGAATGCATTTCTAATGATGGAACTTTAGGTGTGGATGGAACTGAAGATCATTAGAGTGACATATTGATGCCTTTCAAATCATACCTGAAAGTTGATCTCCAAGTCCACATATGATTAAAGTCAGATTTTTTAATTCAACAATGTAGGTAGACCCTGATATACTGCTTAACTTTTGCTTCATACTATCTTACCCTAAATAAATCCAAATGTAACTATGCTGATATCTAATACCCAGTATCAGACACAGGCAATTAAATGACATTTACTGTGCTAACTCTCTCTAAAAGACTTATCTAAAGCAATGTTTTTTATTAATATTGTGTGTGTTGGGTTTATTTAAGTTATATTCATAATTAATTTTTATTTTATGGTATGAAATTTTGTTTTCAGTATTAAAATACAATCTATACTATTGTAGAGATGGACAATAAAGGTTTAGCCTAAGATAGTTAAATTGGAAAAACTGTAGCCTAGTAACCAATTATGTCTTACATTATAAAATGCCTGTATAGATCTTCCTTGACTTATGATGGAGTTATATCCCAATAAACCCATCATAAATTGAAGATATTATAAATTAAAAAATGCATTTAATACACCTTACCTACTGAACATCATAGCTTAGCCTAACCTATCTTAAACATACTCAGAACATTTTCATTAGCCTACAGTTGGGCAAAATCATCTAACACAAAGCCTATTTTATAATAAAGTGTTGAATATGTCATGTAATTTATTGAATACTGTAATGAGAGTGAAAACACAATGGTTATATGGGTGCAGAATGATTGTAAATGTATCAGTTGTATACCCTTGTGATCGTGTGGTTGATTGGGAGCTACAGCTTGCTGCTGCTGTCCAGCATCACAAGAAAGTATTGTACTACACATTGCTAAACCAGGAAAAGGTCAAAATTTGAAGTACAGTTTCTACTGAATGTATATTGCTTTTGCACCATTGTAAAGTCTAAAAACTGTAAGTCAAACCATCCTTAAATCAGGGATTGTCTGTCCTTGTATTGAAGTCCTGTCAAAAAAACAAACCACACTAAAGATTTCAGCAACTATAATTTAATATAGGAAATTGATTACATGGGTATTGGAGGACTGAAGAGGCAAAAAAAGTGACATTGAGGTAATGCAGATATACTACTACAGGAAGCAGCTACCATTGCTAAGAAATAAGGAAAATGGAAAAGCCAGGTTATTAGAATCTGGGAGCTTGGAGGAAGGGCTCTCAGAACTGATTTTGGAGCTCTGATGAGTGGCTGCTGCCTAGCCAGAGCTGATGTCTGTGAGGAGAAATAATGAGAAGAGCTGGGAGTGCCAAAAAGTAATTGGATACTGAAAGGAATAACTGCTGTCATGGTGGGGGACTATTCTCAGGGCATGAAGTAGTAAGGAAAACAGGAACGCCCAAGTCCCTTTTACTCTCCTTATGTTTTCCATTTGCTCTTTGATGGCCTGTTGTCCTCCAACCCCATTCTTTGAATCTATCAATGAATCAACTGGCAAAGGATAAATACAGATTGCAGAGTCACTGCTCTTACATCATAAAACTGAGTATGACAGGATGAGTGTGGGGTTGAGATGCAACAGACTAGTTGGCTAGTGTAGGCACAATACTTATGAGTACTCATTAATTTAGACATCTTCAAAAATTATGATTTGGAGCAATTCTATTTTCATTTATTGAAGGACATATTTCTGAAATTGTCAAAGGATCACCAAATGGCAAGGGAGAAAAGGGGGCAAAGAGACCAGATCTCAAGACTATAGTAACTAGTATTAGCTTAATAATAGACAAAATAAACAATGGAACAGAATAGAGTTCAAAATAGACTCACATATGTATATGTGTATATACTATACAGGCACACTTATATTCTGTGAAAAAGGTGACAGTTTTGTGCAGTGGGGAAAAAGATGGTCTTTTCAATAAATGGTCTATTCTATTAGAAATCCTTAAAAAATCAATGTATCTGTGTCCTACCTCATGCCATATTCAAATATCAAGTCCAGATAGATTGCAAATCTAAATGTGAAAATTAATAAGGCATTAAAATAGAAAAGATTAAAAATGCTAAGTTCTGATAATGATGTAGAACAACTGAAACCCTGATAAACTGCATTTAATGGGTGTAAAAATTGGTAAAACTAATTTGGAAGTCTGTTTGACATGATCTACTAAAGTAGAAGACATATATAAGTCCCATTTCTCAAAAATTCCACTACAAGTATATATACCCAGAAGAGATGTGTGTATTTGTCCACCAAAAATCATATACTGGAATGTTTATAGCAGCTTTATTTATAAGAGTCCCAAACTGGAAAACTACCCAAATGCTCATAAATAGTAGATTAGATAAATTATGGTATTTTTACACAATTGAATACTATACAGCAATGAAAATGAGCAATGTACAACTAAACTGAATAATGTGGACTGGTGTCACAAATTCATAATGTTGTTGAAGAAAATAATCCAGACAAGAAAGAGTTTGTTCTGTATGATTCATTTTATATAAAGTACCGAAATATGCAAAACTAACCCAATCTATTAAAAGTCAAATTAGTGATTACTCTTGGAGATGGATGACTAGAGGGGGATATGATGGTCACTTTGTGGTGCTAGTAATTTTCAATTTCTTAATCTGGGTTCTACTTACATAATTGTGCTCAGTTTCTGAAAATTAAGCAAGAGTTATACTTATTACATGTACTTTTATGTGTATATATATGTGAAGTATAATATATACTTACATAATATATAATATTGCATATATATTATAATATATAATAATATATATTATATATGTGAAGTATAATATATACTTATATATAATATATAGTGTATATATATATATACACATATGAAGTATATATTATACTTCAATAAAACAAGCAAGAATAAGAATAAAGTGGCTCATTATCCCCACATATTTATGCATTTTCAACAAATAGATTTTATAACACATTACAAAGTCTCATATACAAAATACTTTTATGAAGAGTATATATTGACAAATACATTTCCTAACCATAAGAGACTGCAGCTATTTCTTCAATAGTGAATGCTTTGCTAATTCTTATCTTTTTCATTGTGGAAATTTCAGCTATATAATAACAGTGATTGAAGTACTTGTTCAAGCATAGGTCTTCGTCTTTTTCATCCACTAATTTCTACATCTAATGAATGCTACTTTGCCATTAACTGCTGCAGACATTCTATGTAGCATACTATCATAGTTCTGGAACTCTTTAATCAAGTATCATTTTTGTCAAATAGAAGAGAATTGACCTGGATAGTTACACAGTAATAAAGGTATTATACAAAGAAATATGTATGAGCTTGTTTTCCAATGTTTCAAAGACTAGGAACCTAGACTTATAAGTCCTGTTTATTTACTACCAAAGACACTTGGCTATATTTACTTCAGTTAATTTTGCACAGTCTTCTTTATGATATAATTGCATGCACTAATTTCAATTGATATGAGCTTTAACAGAAAGCATAAATATATAAAATATTTGGATACTTATATTTTCAGATGTTTATTTAAAAATCTGAAATTATACTTAAACACAAGTGTTAATAATATTGAGTAATAGTACTCAGCATGAGAACATAACACATGTCCCATGTATAAGCATTGTTATTGCTAATTCAAAATGTTGACCATATGTGTCATGGATATAGACATTTTTGAATTCAAAAATAGGATTTTATTTCCATAAATATAGGATGGATATGCAGAGAAACTGCAGCTAGTATAGAATACTTTAAACTTTTATCTCTCTGTATGTACGTGTTTGCGTATACTTTCTTATCCTTATTAAAAAGCATCGCTAAATTTATATTAAAGTTAAGAATGCAAGACATGGCAAAATAGTTCTATTACATAGAGACAGTCAAACTCTGGAGCAGGTGTTTGCCCTTAGGGTGCATGAAGATTTTTTTTTTTAATTTTATTATGTTATGTTAATCACCATACAATACATCATTGTTTTTGATGTAGTGTTCCATGATTCATTGTGTGCATATAACACCCAGTGCTCCATTCAGTACGTGCCCTCTTTAATACCCATCACCAGGCTAACCCATCCCACCAGCCCCCTCCCCTCTAGAACCCTCAGTTTGTTTCTCAGAGTCCGTAGTTTCTCATGGTTCATCTCCCCCTCCGATTCCCCCCCTTCATTTTTCCCTTCCTACTATCTTCTTCTTTTTTTTAACATGTAATGTATTATTTGTTTCAGAGGTACAGGTCTGTGCGAAATAAGTCAATCAGAGAAAGATATGTATCATATGATCTCACTGATATGAGGAATTCTTAATCTCAGGAAACAAACTGAGGGTTGCTGGAGTGGTGGGGGTTGGGAGGGATGGGGTGGCTGGGTGATCACAGGGTGCATGAAGATTGCCATTTTTCTAGAGACTAGGTTTTAATGGAATAGGTTTGAGAAGAGATAGGTGGGAGGTCGGATGAAAAACCCCCGCATAATGCCTAGAACCACAATTGTGACACTATCAGTGGATGAATTTGAAAAAGATATCTTCCCACAGAGGAAAACAGTAGGTGCCAGAGCCAGTTTAATCTTTGTTCTTTTAACTAATGAGGTTGACAGTTTCCCTAAATATTTGAAACAAAAGAGTCAAAACGGTAAACAATTGGGTAAGGCATACTGTAGAAAACCATGACTTTCAGATTATGTATACTCTAATGTATTGCTTTTTTAAAAATTAAGATGTTTGCTTGACATTAAAATAATTGTGACATACAGTGACTAATTAAAGCAATGTAAGTGAAATAATGGCCTGCCTAAGTCTTATACGTGGTAGAAACGTATTTTAGGATAGTGAACACGCACCAAATTAAACAGGATCCTACAACCAATGTAACACTGCTTGTCACGTGACATACTCACTAAGAGACATCTTTCTGTTATTTGCCATAGATTAACTTGTCAAGTATCACAACTGCCACTGTGTGATTGACATTTCTCAAATTCTGACTTAAACTAAATCTTATATGAAGTAACATACAGTAAATCATTAAAATTCCAATGTACCAATGATTTTTAAGCATATATTTTTTGTAAATAGTAATTTATCAAAAGATAGACACAGATTTTATGTATATATTTACATCTCATACCTATTACAGTTTGAGTGAGACAAAAATGAATATATGTTAATGATTCTTAAAAAGTGTTGAGGTAGATGAGTTGATCCCCTGTCTTAATGGATTCTCTCCATCGTTGGAGAGAATTGTCCTGGTTATTCCAAAAGGTAATAACATAATTTTTTATTTCTGTAATTGAAGTTTTTAGTATGTAAATGTGTAAAGTAAAAGAGGTGTTGAGATTCTGGAGAGGGCAATATGAGTGTGAAATAAATTTATTCAGAATAATGTTCCTAGACACAAAGTAGGGTACAAATCTTCACCAAAATGACACCAATGTAATTATCCATACGTTAAGGAGATATTATCATTTTAGCTAACAAAGTAAAATGCCAACAAAGACAAAGAAAATTGAACTTGTTCAGAAAGGTTTTGGGGACCCCAGGAGAGAAAGTTTCAAAAATGAAATGTTGTAGCCAGTCCACTTTGAAACAAATTATGTAAGTCCATCCAGCAACTTTTCACTTAAAAATAAGTAGTAATAACCTTTGAGGAAAAACTGTGCAAAAACTACCATTTTTCTCTCACCAAAAGCATTTAGGTATAGAATAGTCTACATAATTTATTAGTCTTGGAGAAACCAATAATTTTGGATCCAATCATAAATCTGGTAATTTAATCACAGAATAAAAAGCCAAGGATCCTGTGAAATCATATCCATAATGCAAGTTACTATTCTATGACATGCAATTTTCCCTTCACTGAAGTTTAATCATAAATAAATGTGGCTGGTTAAAATAGTATAAACTTAAGATTTTTGCGAGAGACTTTGAAAATGTCCCTGTATCTGTATTGGAGATTTTAAACTCTGGACAACATTTACCTCCTTTAAACTTAATCCAAGTGTACTACTTTGAGGAAGAAACTGTTTCTATCATGCTTAGATGTGATTACAAAGTCAGCATCAATAATTTCTGAGAAATCTTGGAAAATGGAGACAGAAGTCAGACAGCCCAAATCCACTAATTTCCTAAAATGGAAAAAAATGTTGATATTTAAAGACTTATTTGTTTGAAACATAGCCTGGCCAAAAAAATAATAGCTTAAATATGGTTAATAAGCATTAAATTATAAAAGAATGTGATGATCTCCGGGAGCCAGTAAGGATTCGCTAAGAAGTCATGGCAAACTTTGAGGTAATTTTTCAAAAGCCTCTAAAAATTGGGTGCTGGTTGCCAGAGGAACCAACTATATAAGTAGAGAGTTGGATTTTTTTTAAAGATTTTATTTAGTTGATAGAGAGAGCACAAGTAGGCAGAGCAGCAGGCAGAGGGAGAGGGAGAAGCAGGCTTCTCGCTGAGCAGAGAGCCCAATGACGGGCTCAATCCCAGGACCCTGGGATCATGACCTGAGCCTAAGGCAGATGTTTAACTGACTGAGCCACCCAGGGACCCTAAGGGTGGAAATTTTTAGCCCTACACCATGACCTCCAGAGAGGGGAGAGGAGCTAAAGTTTCAATTAATCACCAGTAGCCAATGATTTCATCAATTGTGTCTACATAATGAAGTTTCTATAAAAACCCTAACCAAAGAGATTCAGAGCAATTTCAGGTTGGTGACTATATCTACATGCTGGGAGGGTGGCATGCACAGAGAGGACCTGGGCTCAATCTGAGCCTTTCCTTTGTGTCATGATGGCTCAATGCATGAATACAGCTTCAAGGTGCTCCAACCTCACCCGGAGCCCCAGTATCTGTCTACATTTGGCTTTAAAACTTTATCCAGGACTGGTCAGCATTGATTCTCCTCTACGGAGCTGCATGGAAGCAACTATGCTAACCTGCTCTGGCAGTTTGGTTCCTACACAGTGGGCCCCTCCACGGGCAACTTGAGGAGAGGAGGGAGACTGTATGCACATGCAGAGTGGGAAGGTGGGGGATGACTGGGCTTCTTAACCTTTTTTGGAGCCCTTGGCTGTCTGGTGAAGAATTTGATGCCTTCCTAGAGTAATCTTTTTACTTGTATAAAATAAATTCATAGGACTGCAAAGGAAACTGATCAAGCTAAAATAGTTACAGTTACAGTTAAAATCTGTGATAGAGCAAAAGATGACTTCTTTACTGTATTAAATAACAAGATCCGGCTGTAGGTCTGATAACTACCATAACTTTGGAGTAGTGACAAATGTAATGATATTCCAAGATATCCACAATGAAAGGAATGAGCTATGAAAACATGTATGATTTCTATTGTTATAGGTACTGCTAATACTACTACAGCATTGCTTGTAGTCATAATTGAAGGAAATGGTACCTTTCAGTTATAAGTTAGTGACCATAAAGATGCCATTTTTTTCCACATCAAAGCTTACAAATTCCCTGAATTCTGTCCGTGGACCTGAGGATGAGAACTTCTGGAAGTTAGGAGCTTTATTTTTGTCCCTTTTATTTTATTCCTGATAATAAAGTGCTCCCTGTACGTAGACATATACCCAAATGAATTGTAAGTAGAAAGCAGGGACTCAAACATCATTTAAAGTAAAAAAGTAGTGAGTTTTACTAAATACTTAAAAAAAATGAAGCCTGGAGTGCTTAGAGTTCATAGAAATGGCAACTATTGTTATAATCATCTATTATTCCGTACATATACATAGATAAATGACTTGCAGGAAATACATATTGTTGGTTAAAAAAATAATCTCTAGATGGTAGGATTATGCATGATTGCTTTTTTCTTCAAAGTTTTGTTTATTTTATAAATATTTGACAATGGCCATTTTAATTTTATAATATAGCTAGAACAAACTTTTTTATTACTATTAAATTTTTTGCAATGTTTCACTTTAAAAAAAGAAGCAATGCTGTTCTAAACCCCAGAAGATTCTGCCCAATGATCATCCATGAGGCATTTGCTTAGTTTGTTGGGTGTGGTTTCTAATTTGCAGATATAACCATGGAAATCAACATCTCAGGAATGCCATAATTTGCAACTGGTCCAACAAGTGGTACATGGCTGACTGTATGGCAAGGTCAGAAGTAACAGAGCTACATCAGGCAACTTTCCAGATTGTTGACAGTAGTTATGTGATGGAATATGTAGCAGAGTGGGGAACTGTGTCAGGCTAGCAGATTTAGTGGTCCACTGTCGTTATTGATTGGTTGAGTGACCTTTTAATTGTAACTTCAGTAGCTAGCAGTCTTTGTTCATGGAAGGTTTCTAGTACTGCAATCTTTCGTATGCCTCCTTATAGCAGTGTCTGCTTTACAGCACTGCACCACTGTTCAGTTTCCAGCTTTCTTTGGAAGAGATTGTAAATCTTGCATTGCAAAGGTACTGATCCACAGAATTCCAGTTTGGCGATAAAAAAAATCCTTAGTATTTGCTAATATATATAATCTGTTTTTATGATGGGAAGTCATACAATATTTGTAGAAGAACGAAGGTGTAAATATATTTAATTTTATGGTTCATAGGATAGTACCATCATTGCAAAGATGGAACAATTCTTGTGCAATATCTGAAAAACAGTATGAAAATGTTTTTCACCGAATATATCATGTATATTTTATCTTTCCTAATGTATCTTTCCTTTTGTTTTAAAAGTCTTTAATCAATAAACCAATCTCTAGAAATATTTTGTATTATTCTTCTGTTGTTTGAGTGAAGGGTTCTTAAATTGAAATTCTTTACTTCTAACTTGGATGAGAACATCCTGTAGATTTCCACATGCCTAGTTCTGCTCTAATACTAAAGGAAAATCTGTGTCCTATGAAAAGGAAAATCTCTCTTTTTCTAACTTCCATTCTTCAAATCATTGCTTTCTTCCAACATCTCCAAGCCCTGCCTACCAGAGTACTTCTAAACAAAGGGACTGGTTTAGCAGTAAGTCAGTGATCTAGATCATGCCAATCTAGACCTAACTGTAGTAATTGTCTCAGGGCCCTAAGGCCAACTGATCTAAGCACAAATTCTGTACCTTCTTCGTGTACTACCAAGAGGATATAAGCCTGAAGTTGCAGTTGGTCATCATAAGGAAGGGCCTACAGAGTAGTAAAGCCAATGCAGAGGTAAACAATGCCAAAAAAATGGAGACTCAGCCCCGATGACATTACTATAATCCCTGATTCAAGCTGTTCATGAAGCTAATAATCCCCCACCCTTTTTCTTTTCCTTAAATCAGGGTTTAATTTTTTATATTTACTACAGAAATAATACTAACTGAATCGTAGAAGTATATGCAAAGTGAGAAAGGGGCATAAAGGAATAGGTAACTAGAAAATTGTCACCAAGTCTCATTTATATTTAAATGATGTGCTAAAGGACATGGACGTTTCATCTGGAAGCAAAGAGAGGTAAGGAAATTTCCTGCATAAGAAATAGCATATACAAAAGCATGAAGGTATGAATGTGCATGATGTGTTCAGGAAATAGTAAGTCAATACCATACAAAGGAATAATAAAAGTACCTCCATAGCCTTAAATTAGTGACAGGATTTAATAACCCAACAAAATCATGGAAATCTGAATTAATATTTTTTTCAAAATATCTAATGGAGGCAGATGGAAAAATGTTTCAATATTCAAATGTGTCCCCCATTAAGGACATTAAGGGCAAAACCCACAGTTTTATTCTTTGTCCCTTAAAAGACAAACTTTATTTTGGTTAAATTCAAACTATGGAATCTGAGATAAGATGATAATGGCTTTACATAGGTTTTTCAGAAAATAAAAATCTGCTTTCTGTAATATACAAATCAGCTATTAGGTTAATAAGAAAGATAAGTAGAATGGGATTTCTCTGCAAACTCAAAAGTAATAGATATGAACCTTTTGTATTATTTTTCTGATTATCATGATAATAAAAGTTCTTTTTAGAAATTTGGAAAATGGAGAACATTTATGAAGATAAAAATTAAAGGATCATAGTCTTGTGATGCCAAAAGAACTACTGTTATATTTCTTTCCATTATAATTTTTCATACACATTTTTACTGGGAATGACTATTTGTGTTTTACACAATTGGGTTATAGTTTTGGGGCACCTGGCTGGCTCAGTCTATGGAACAAGAAACTCTTGATCTTGGGGTTGTGAGTTTGAACCCCACATTGGGTGTAGAGATTACTTTAAAAAAATTGGGTTATAGTTTTGTATTCTGCTTTCTATACCTCAAATGAATTTGCAAACTTTCATCACACTATTAAATACTTTTTATTATTCATGTTTTAAAATGTTATATAATAATCTATTTAATGAATGTGGCATAATATTCAGTTATTGCTGGAAATTCAGAAAATTTACAATTGTTCACTATTACATATAAATATTTAATGAGTCTTTTGGACCAATAAAGTTGATGGCATCTTTACCTCATCAAAATAGATTCCCTCCCCTACTCAAAAATAGGGAGGAGAACTTGGCCAAAATGATTCCTTTAAAATATTTTTTTTTAAAGATTTTATTTATTTATCTGACACACAGACAGCGAGAGAGGGAATACAAGCAGGGGGAGTGGGAGAGGGAGAAGCCGGCCTCCCGCTGAGCAGGGAGCCCGATGCAGGGCTCGATCCCAGGACCCTGGGATCATGACCTGAGCCAAAGGCAGACGCTTAACGACTGAGCCTCCCAGGCGCCCCTAAAATATTTTATGCAACTATCAAAATGTCCTTCCAAAACCATTACAAATTTATACTTTCATTAGCAGACAATGACAGTGTTTGTTTCATTATGCCCCCAAAACACTACTTATTATAGTCAGAAGAAGATTTTCAAATTTTACCAATGACAACATAGTATCTTACTACTATTTGGTTGGAATTTCTTAGTTTATTAGTGGAGTCAAACAGTTTCATTTTGTTAGTCTTTCTGTCGCTTTTATTCTGTGAATAATTTAGGGCTTTTACTGATCTTTATATGGTAAGACATTTTTACTTTGTGTGAATATTTTTCTCAAATGGTTAATTTTAATTTCCCTAATGCGTATATGACCAGCAGAATTTTACATTTTTATGTAATCAAACATTTTCTTTAGTTGTTTTTTGTTGACATCCTTGTTTTTAATCTAGAAAATTTTCTCTGGACCTGGTATCTGAGATCTGATATTTTACCTTCTTTTTTCTGCCAGCTCTTACTTTATTTTATTTTTTTACAGTTAGTTCCTCAAACACTATAATTAATTTTGGTGTAAGGCAAAGATATGCTTTTATTTTCTTTTTATTAATTGAGCAATTATTCTCTAGCCATTTGTTAAGCAGCTCTTCCTTTTCAGTGTCAGTAATCTATGATTCCTCCTTTATAATATAAATTCAAAAATATATTAGGGTCTATTTGAAAGTTATTGTTTGTCAATAACATTTTTCATGATATCAAGAGAAGTTGTCACTGTAGAGAAATAAATTAATATAAAGAAAATATCCCATCATAATTCCATTATCTTCATGTAATTTTCCTTTGGAATATATTCATGTGTATATATGTATATGTATGTGTATGCACATTGAGCATGAATTTTTTATTTTTATAAAATTCACATAAAACCAGCTATACTATATTGTACCATAATATCCTGTTTCTAAAAATTATATCATTTTTTTCTCATATTGCAAAATTCAAAGTCACAAATGTAAACAGCTCCATATCATTTTATCCTAGGGTTGTACCATAATTTATTTACCCATTCCTGTAATTTAGGTTGTTATGTTGATAACATTAAATATTGTTTAAAAACTGTTTTGGGGGCACCTGGCTGGCTCAGTCAGTTAAGCATCTGCCTTCGGTTCAGTCATGATCTCAGGGTCCTGGGATCCAGCCCTGTGTTGGGTTCCCTGCTCAGCAAGGAGTCTATTTCTCCCTCTCCCTCTGCTGCTCCTCCCCAGCTAATGCTCTCTCTCTCTTTCTCTCTCTCTTAAATAAATAATCTTAAAAAAAAAGTTTTAAGAAGCTGCTTAATAGCTAAGAAAAAGTTATTCTCACAATATTTTGCTCACTGATTTCCATAATTTTTTGATATTTAGGTGGTCAAGTAAGGGGTCAAGTTTTTGTTATTATGAATGAAACTGCAGCAAAAAATCTTTCTTATAATAGACTGCTGATGGCATTTTGATTATATATTTAGCATAATTCCACAGATGTACAATTACTAGATCATGTACATACACTCTTGACTAGCTATTCTGTTTTAATGCTGTATTTGTTAAATCTGTGCCAATGCCAAATGGCTTTACCTAATGCTAATTTAGAGGTTCTTTCTCTCTCCCTTTCTCTCTCTCTCTCTCTCTCTCTATATATATATATATACACACACAAACACACATATATAGCCAAGTTCCCTTTTAATACCCTTTTTATACAATTTTCTTAGTTTTTCTTACTTTCTTATTCTTATAAAATAATTTTAGAATCATTTGTCCACATTAAAGTATGTAATTGAAATTATCATTGGAATTGCCTTAAATTTCTAATTTAATTTGTAAAGAAATGAATATTTATAATTCTGCCTCTTTCTATCTAGATTTGTGGTATCTCCTTCAATTGATTCAAATTTTATTTTATGTCACTCCACAAGGTTTCATGTTTTTATTTCTTTTTATGTAGATCCAGCATGTTTCTTCTTAAAGGAATATTTTTAGGAATTTTATATATTTTTGTATTCTTTGTTTAAATACTATTTTTACTGTAAATACTCTGTTTTTGTGATTGTTTTTAGTATATTTGAATTTTAATCTAATTTTTATATTGTGCTATCTCCTTGACCTATCATTAATGTTAATTAGTATTTTAGTTAGTGATATGACCTATAAGTAATGATAATTTTGCTTTTTTTTGAACAATTATTTTTTTGTTTCATATCCCACAGCACTGAGTAGAAAATCAATAACAATTTTAAATTATGGTTTTAAATCTCTAATTTCAACTAAAATGCTTCCAGTGTTTACTATTAAACATAATGTTCATGCTAAGAAAATATTTTTTAGATTACCTAAAAAGTTTTTTTTACATATGAGGAAGAAATGTTATTTTATTCAAATGACTTTTCAGCATCTATTGATATGATTGTATAATGTTTTCTTTTGACTTATAGATGTAAAAACTTTTATTGATGATAATAAGAGCTAATGCTTATGTAGCCACATAAATGAAATTGGACCCCTATTTTACACTATACACAAAAATCAACTGAGAATATATTAAAGAGTTAAACATAAGATCAAAAACTTTAAAATTCGTAGGAGAAAAATTTGCTGACATTGTCCTGACAATGAGTTCATGGACATGACACCAAAAGCATAGGCAATAAAAGGAAAAATAAGCAAGTGGGACTATATCAAACTAAAAAGCTTCTCCACAGCATGTGGAACAATCAACAGAATGAAAAGGCAACCTATGGAATGGGAGAAAATATTTGCCAAACCAGATATCTGATAAGGAGTTAATATCCAAAATATATAAATAACTCATACAACTCAATAGCAAGAAAATAAATAACCCAATTTAAAAATGGCCAAAGGACCTGAACAGACATTTCTCTATAGAAGACATACAAATGGCTGACAGGTATATAAAAAAAGATGCTCAATGTCAATCAATAATCATCAGGGAAAAGCAAGTTGAAACCACAATGAGATATCACCTGACACGTGTTAGAACACCTATTTTATAAAACACACACACAAGATAACAAGTGTGAAGATATGAAGAAATTGGAACCCTTGCACATTGTTGGTGGGAATGGAAAATGTATGCATATTATTAATCAGGATTAGGCAAAGGTTTTTATATTTCCTTTCTTTGCTCCTTGTGTATCTCCAGATTATCTAGATTACTCTAACTTCATACAAAAACTAAAAATATTTTCATATTTGCAAGTAATTTGAAATCATTTAATGTGAGTTATATCCTTAAGATTTTAAAATAATTGTAGATGAAAGTTTGGAGCCCATAATCTTTTAAGAGTAGTCATATTTGGATTACTTTATACTTTTCTTGAATGGTTATTATTCTTTTCAAACTTTCCATTTTGTTTAGTCTCAATATTGACAATTTATATTTTAAAAAGCGTGGTATTCACATGCAGTTTAAATTTTTTTTCTTAGATTTTTTTCATACTATTCATTTGAAATTATTTGCTCTTTTCCATACTTCAGAAGACTGCTAGGAAAGGTTTTAATTTTATTAATGTATATATTTGTGTGAGAGGTTTTTTTTTTTATTTTTAAGATTATTTATTGATTTATTTGAGAGACAGAGAGCACAAGAGGGCCAGAGGGAGAAGCAGACTCCCCGCTGAACAGGAAGCCCGACACAGACTCGATCCCGGGACTCAGGGATCATGACCTGAGCCGAAGGCAGTTGCTTAACCAACTAAGCCACCCAGGCACCCTTGTGTGAGAGTTTTAAACCCATGAATTAATATTATTTTTGACCAAAAATGTTCAAACTGAAGGCAGAAACACTTTCAAGTAATACATGGCTAAGAAATGTAGAGAATTTGAATTGTAAAAATTTGATATTTTGTAAATGAGGCAAGATGATTAACATTTTTTGGAAATTGACTTTACCTGAAAAACAAATTGGTGCTCTAAAATAAAATATTTTTGGGGGGAGCCTGGGTGGCTCAGTCAGTTAGGCATCTACTTTCAACTCAGGTTATGATTCCAGGGTCATGGGATTGAGCCGCATGTCAGGTTCCCTGCTGAGCAGGGAATCTGCTTCTCCCTCTCCCCCTGGCACCCCCACCCCGCTTGTGTTCTCTCTCTGTGTCAAATAAATAAAATCTTTTAAAAATAAATAAATAAATAAAATAAAAAAGTCATTTTTTTTAGGGCTGGGAGGAGAATACTGGAGAGAAAAGTATACAAGTTTCTTTTTTTTTTAGTTAAGTCATTTTTTAATGAATTTGTTGATTGTGTGTTAATGCATGTATCTGGGTTCAGAGAAATGATTTGAAAGTATGAATTTAAACAAATATGTATCAATTTGATATTTGAATTCTTATCTAGACTAGTACATTAAAGGTTATTCTGGTGTAGAAAATTGACCTATTTCCTCAACAGTATGATGGTAGACTAAAAATAAATTACTCTGAAATCTTTACTACTTTGGTCTGGAGGAATTGTTCTGGGTTGCAAAATGTATGAATCTGAAGAACACAAAGATAATAGGCAGAGCAAGTTAAATTAAACTAAACAACACTCACACAATGTGTAAAATATACTTGAATTGTAATTAATCATTCTGTCTCTGATTATACATAATTAATTTTGGATGAAGGTATGAACTGGCATGTTATCTTTACTTTTAATAATGTAAATATATTGTATTTAGCCTTTTGTATTAGCCAGTATAAGCTAATAGATACAATTACATTTGGGTATTATAGGTTCTATGACATATTTTTTATAGGCAATACTGAGCTATATAACCACATGATATTTTGAATGGGCTTTTGAATGTAAGCTGTCTCAGCAAAACTATAATCTTTTATAATCTATTTTATTTTACACTATTGAATTTTACATTTTCACTCTAGTCAATTGAATTCTTTACAGGTATAATTTCATTAAACAAGAAATTGATTAAATTTAAGCTTTATGGAAGGAAAATTGGAAATAAATTGAATGATATTAATTCTAATTGAAAATAGTCCACTGTTCTGAAATTAATTTATTTGGTGATGTCATTTCTGGGGATAGAAACTGTCATTGGTAAATGTGGTCATTATTATGGTATTTCATGTTATGCTGATTGGTGGTGACATCTTTTCATAAGTAAATCACTGGTAATAAAATTCTTGGGCTGGCTTTCAAGTGCAGTCCGAAGAATATAATACAGGGAAGCCAGTGTATGGCATATTTAACCCATATGAATGAATACATTTATACCCAGAAAGCAATTACAGTCATTTGGAAATTTAGAGCAATTATAAGCTAAATATGTGGGTATTATATTCAGATCTGAAAAAAGAAATTCTAGGACAGAACAATGGCAGTAAATTTGGCCAAAGGCAAATGCTATCTATCTCCTCTCTAAAGTTTACCATGGCATCCTCCCTCCCAGCCATTTTTCACATTTTTATTGTATTGTCACTATATGTTTACCTGTATTTGTCTTTTCTACTAGCTTGATGAGGTTTGAAGGGGAAAGATCTTGTCTTAATTATACTGGTACCACTGTGTCATCATCTAGAACATTGCATTTGTTCCAGAATCCAGGCAAATGACAGATAAATGTGTGGTTTTTTTTTTAATGGTGTGATTTAAACTGCATCATGGAATGAATTGGGAATAAAAAAAGGTGAAATAATAAGCAAATTCTTAAAAAAGTAAAATGAATGAAGAAAAACTCAAATTCTGTTGAAGAATGTAGCAACTTTAGGGTTGTTTAAAACTCAGGTCCTTTGAGATTTTGTCCTTCCTCTCAAATTTATATCAAAATGACTGACACATTGAAGAGCAAACCTACCTGTAATATATTTTGTCAAGTGTAGGACTCACACCCTCAGTAACTGCTGTGGGGACCCCCTTGGAACCCCAGAGTTAGGGTGCAGATTATTTTCAACTGAACACATTTGAGAATCCACTGATGCAGAAAGAAGCTTTCTCAGAATTTTCCTTATCTGACTAAAAGCAGAAACTTATACGAAATGAGGCTGCCATAAATTCCCTCTCTGGGGTGGGTCTACTCCCAGGACAGAGACCAAGAATAAACCTATCATAAATCCCCTCTTTGGGGGAGTTTCATAGCCATGAAGGAGTAGGAAAGACCACTTGCACCTGCATAAACAAATAGTATTACAAACTTTCTTATTTCCCATTTGTGGTCTAAAAATTAGTCTTCCCTAAAGAAACCTTATTTGTTCTTCCCATAGAAGCTTTTTGTCCCCACCCCCTCTCCTCTAAGCCTCTAACTTTAACTATTTGGCAAGTTAGCTACTTCTTTTGTTAGCTGCTATATGCATATGAATGAATGAACTATCTTTCATTGGTTTAATTAGCAAGCACCCAGACACCAAACTGAAGAAGGTGGAGTAAAACATTACTGACCTGGAAGATATTTGGGTAGTCAAATATTCACATGGTGACAATGAGACAACACCCAAAGGAAATTGAAGTGGCCATTGAGATATTATAAAATCTAAATCACATAAATTTCTCATTTACTAAAATATTTAAGTCAAATAACCCCGTGTGGGAGAGCCTGATTTTGGTCATAGAATTTTGTATTGGGAATAGTGTTGAGGACATAGTTAACTGTAGTGTGAATATGACTGAATGAGTGTAAATTCATATCCTAATTGACACCTGTGAGGCTGCCGTTTATTAGCCCAATGTCAACTGACTTTAATTTTGTGAAGCCCAGGACATCTTTGTATAAGTCAGGTCATGTTAGTTAAGGACAGTAGTTCCTAGAGTAAGAGAAATGGGTACTTTGGGAGGAATGTGAACAACTTAGAACCAATCATATTTTGTTTGGTAAATGTTGCTCTCGTTGTTCTATTGCATTGAAAAATGATCTTATACATGGAAGTTTACTACTAAGTTGAAGTTCACTACTAAATAGAAAGATACTCTCAGTAAGTAGAATGAATAATCCTTGGATCTCTTGGTGGTCTTGTTAAAGTATTATAACTGCTATTATCATTTCTAAATTGATTCTAATAATCCATATTGGGACATTGTTAGGTTTAGTAACTGTTCACAGAATTATTGAAGATGAAGAACTCCTAATTATATGAGTAAACATAGTTTTTAGGTAACTATTTATAGTATTACGTTTGATAATATATCAGATGACACTGGAGGCAAGTTAAAAATTTAACTGAGCTTATTATGAGATTTAATTCGTATCAGTAAACAGAGAACTTTGGCCTTCCAGCAAAATCTTATCCAAGCAGCTTGTCAGAAAGATGTAATTTGACAGGCAACTCTAAGCCACTAGAAGACAAGTTTAAAAAAGTATAGCATCAATATGAATGTTCTTAGGTATCCTGAGGGTAGGAAACAGCTTCTGCCATCATGACTCCTTTCACTTCTTCACCTGGCATTTTATGACTCACTTACATTTATTTGAATTGGATTTAGGTCCTAATGGTTTCACAAATCTAAAGTTGCTGTTTAAAGAAGGCTCTATTCCTTTATCTCTATGAGAGATTGTACACAGAGAACAATTAGGTTGAGGAAAATGTATTTAAAAGTACCCAGAATTCAAAAATCAAGCAACAAAAACTTTACCTGAAGCCTTACTACCTTTTTTTATGTAATCCTTTAATCAGCCCAAGAACAATTATATATTTAATTTTATGCAACATTTCAGGGTAGTTTAATACTTTAATTAGCAATTTACACATGGAAAAAATTACAAAAGTAATTAAGGATATTCAGATTAATTAAAAACATTAAGAGGTATTAAATGTGAAAGAACAGATTTTTAATTAAACCTTTCAAGTTTTTTTTCTTTTCAAGATCTTCTGTACTAAAAAAAAAAGATAGTAACAGTTTTATTTGAATCAGTTATGCTAGAAATAGCACAAGTTGAGTATTAAACATTTTTTGAGTAAGCTGGCTATAATCTTTTGTATTCACTTAAAGTTTTTTTTTTATTCCTGACTTATTAAAAATGTTTTAGTGAGATGAGCCTTCATTGCTAATTATAAATGTTTTACTGCAGTGAAGGAAGTCAGAGGCCCAAAGGTTTAGCTTAAAAATTTCCCAAGGAGAATACCTACAGGAAAGATGGTACTGAATAAGTTGACCACAGTGTTCTTTTTGTAGGGAAATTGGGGAATCCCATCTATGCAGCAGTGCAAGGAAGATAGGAGACTGGAGTGCTACACTTTGGAAGTAGCTGCCAAATGCTAATAGAATAGCCACAGTAGTAAGTCAAAGTAAGTTTAGATGAAGAAGGGAAAACTTCATTCTCCTCTGAGCAAGATGAGGCTGATGGAAAAGGGTATCTGTGGGCCTATTGAAGGAAATGTTTCTTTAAGTTTACAGTCCTCACAGTTTCTTCAACTGCAGGTGGAGGTGATGAGAGGTGCAGGCGCAGGTGAGGGAGCTGTGAACTAAATTTAAAGTGTCAACAAATTTTTCTTTCCATCAGTAAACTGAAATTTGGAGTATGCTGCCTTTACAAAAATAAAAACAAAAGCAAAAGCAAAATCATCGTCATTTGGAGAAGGAATCCAAAAGGATTTGGGAGATGAACATGGTCCTATGAAAAGAACTATTCTGTCACATCTATTGCTCTTAGAAAAAAAGTTAAATATTAAAGTTAGTAACTCAAAATCACCTCTTTTCTCATTGCACTATTTAACAACTTTCATTAATATGCTCCAAATACATGAGATTTAACTGTTGCCTAATATTCCACCCTAGCAATATACCATAATTTAGTTAACCATTTCACTATAGTTCGAGATTTAGGTTCTTTCATATATCACATATGATGAACAGTTTTGTTTACCAATCTTTGCCCACATCTCTGATAATTTCCTTAAGGTTGATTTCTAAAATTTTAGTTGCTAGACAAAAGCAGGGAATATTTTTAAATACTTTATAAGGATTTACTAACTTACATTTGCACCAACATAGTTTGAAAATGCTCATCAGTTTGAACCAAATACTATATGTTACACATTTTTTATCATTGCTAATTTGATAGGCAAAGAGTTATTGTTGTTTGTATTTGTTTGATGATTGAGGAGGTTACAGAAAGAATTTCGGGGCACCGGGGTGGCTTAGTTGGTTAAGCATCTGCCTTCGGCTCAGGTTATGATCCCAGGGTCCTGGGATTGAGTCCCACATCAGGCTCCCTGCTCAGCAAGGAGTCTGCTTCTCCCTCTCCTTCTGCTTGCCGCTCTGCCTTCTTGTGTGTACTCTCTCTCTAATAAATAAATAAATAAAATCTTTAAAAGAAAGAATGTAAAATAGAATAGGATAAACTGTAGAACAAGTTGCATATTTTGTTTTAGCTCTATTTATTCATCATTGGTTTATCACATATATATTGAATTTCTATGTCATTTTTTTGAATCTTGAATCAGTATATGTAAATCATACTAAGTTAGAGTCTCTAAGAAACTCAGTCTATTTGTAGATACAGGTATGTAAACAAGTAATTATAGCACACTGAGATAACTGCCAAAAATATGTGGAAAGTTCTTTGAGAACACAGAAGAAGAAAACAATAACTGAGCACAGATTATGGAGAGATTAGGCTTCATAGAGATAGTAGCATTTGAATTTCGTCTTGGAGGCTGAGATTGTTGATGTACAAGTGTAGGAGGGAAAGGATGTTTCAGAATAAAAAAGGGAATGTATAAATTCTGGAAGTATGAGGGAAATGGTGTGTTCAAAGAACTGCAAAGAAGTCAGTATGAGTAGATTATGGAGTTCCTTTTGGTGAGAGATCATGAATTTTAAAAGGTGAATTATGATCAGATAGTGAAGGATAAGTGTCTTAAACTCTGAACCTCAACATAATATTTTAACTAGGGCAAGTGTTTCTACTACATATTTCCATAACCTCATGAGCATCCATTTTATAACAGTTGCCACATTTTAATTACTTTTTAGTTTCACTGACTTTAGATTCTAACATCCATGAGGGCAAGGAGTGTGTCTGTCAGTCACCATCAAATCTCCAGTTCCTAGCACAGTGCCTATTAAATAAATGAATGAATGAATGGACTTCATAATGTAGGCATCAAGGATTTATTGAAGCAAGGATTTATTAAAGTAAATGAAAAACTATATATAAAATTAATCATAAATAAATATATTCATATGTTATTATGGTAGGTTGAAGAGTGGCTGCCAAAAAGATATATCCAACTCCTAACGCTCCCAGGCACCTGTAAATGTGACCTTATTTGGAAATAAGGTCTTTGTAGGTGTACTTAAATTAAGGATATCAAGATGAGATCATACTAGATTTAAGATGGGTTTAAAATCCAAGGACAGGGGTCTTTATGAGAGAAAGGAGAGAAAATTGAGACATAAGCGCATGGGCAGAAGGCCATATGAAGATGGAGGACAAGATTGGAGTTATGCTGCCAATAACCAAGGAATGCTTGGAGCCACCCAAGGATGGAAGAGGCAAGGGAATATTCTTCCCTAGAGCCTTCAGAGGAAGCATGGCCCTACCAACACAATGATTTTTGTCTTCTGACCTCTAGAACTAGAGGAGAAAAAATTTCTATTGTTTTATGTCTAGTTTGTGGTAACTTGTTACAGTAGCCCTAGGAAACTAATACAGATATATAATATATAATATTATATATATATACACAGTGAGCTGGGGGGGGCAGAGGAGAAGCAGAGGGAGAGGGACAAGCAGACTCCATGCAGAGCACAGAGCCTTCACGAAGCTCGATCCCATGACCAAGAGATCATGACCTGAGCCAAAATCAAGAGTCAGATGATTAACCAACTGAGCCACCCAGGCTCCCCAGGAGACTGAAAGTCTTTAGCAAGGGAATATATCTTATATATTCAGAAGTTAAAACTTATAGGTATGTTGGATTTGGGGGAGGGAGAGTCTGTAACTGAGAGAAGATAAAGATGAGTCTCAAATTTCTCACACAAGCAATTGGTTGACTGATAATTAACAGAAATAAAATGCAAGAGAAATCATGTAATACTCCTCAGAGAGAGGTATTCTTTGTTATCTGTGGCCAGAGAAATATCTTCTCCCTTAGTTTAGTTGTTAGATAATTATACAGAGATGTCATAATATTCTGGAACTAATAAGTCTCCTGATTTTTGCCTAGGCACTGTGTGTAGATGTTGGAGGGCACTTTTAACACTTAGCCAAAAAGTTGATAACTGTTCTTTAGCCCTCACTTCCTGCTTATACAGAATCTCAGGGTCTGCCTGAGGTGAAGATTTCACACTTTCTCAGGTCTTTCTTGAATATGTACATAATAACCGTGATATGCTTGCAGTTCTATATGTAAGCATGGCTTTCTAGATTTCCAGGAATATGTCTGAACTTTTCAAAGACTTATAGAGACAACTAATTCCCCAGTTTTTCCTTTTAAGGTTTTTGGTTAGCCTGTTCTGTGTCCCAACTGTTATCACTGCTTCAGGCAGTCATGAATTTAATCAATTGCCTGTAATTATTTTTCACAACCTCACCTTAGGAAAGATTTTTTACTCCTGGTGACCTCCAAGTCAGGTCAAATAAGGCAGGCTTACAGGTAGGATCTTCCAGGGAAACACCAGACGGGTCAAATAATGTGAATTCTTTTGAAATGAGGCTCTGAAGGAGCTCCAACTCCATTTTGCACCTTCTGATGATTGCAAGGCTGTGAGTTTTCATGGTGATTTCGTGATAATTGTGAACTGTTAGTTCTCAGAGCTAGTGAAAATCTAGAGGTGGGTATTAGAATAGGCAAGCTAAAATGCCACAAAACTTGCTGCATGTACTGAGATTCATCTTTTTTCCTTAAATAAACTCTCCCTAAATTGCTGCAAAACTTTGGTCAATTTCCAGATTTCTGAAAAAGTTGTTTCTGATAATCTTTGCCAGTTGTTCCAATCCTTTTAAGGAGGAGAGAATTTTAGAAGGTCCTTACTCTCCCACTTTTGCTGACATTAATCTATGCCAGTTCTCATCTCACGTTTACATTTGATTAGATTTTTATATTAATTGCAATAGATCCAGTTATTGTTTTTATTTTTATTATTGCATGTGTACTTAGATAATATGGTGCTAAGTAATATGGCCAGATTTTCAAAGGCTAAGTCTCTTTAGTGGAAATAGTTTGGAGTATAAAGATCTCTCTAGTCTTCTTCAGCAGTGACCTTGCTCCCAATTCAGACCCTTATTATGTATATATGTCAAAATCTATCTTTAAAACTGCTTTTTATTTACAACTTCTGAAAGTTTCTTGATTGTATATAGTAGCAGTTGAATGACATTTTAGCTATTATTCTTATTAAATATATCAAAGAAGTCCTCACAATAGTTTTTCTTTTGAACAAAAAAATCCAATCTTCTTCATTCCCTCTAAAAGAAATCCATCACTGGATAAAAGAATTACTAAGATTGCTAGCTGGGCAAAATCATAGTTACTATAACAAGAAATAATACAATAGAAAAAATGCCTCATGTCAACAACATAGAAAAAGACAAGCTAGAATTACTCATATTTTTTAACATAGCTGTATCTTCTGTATTAAACATCACAGTTCTACAATGAATAATAGATTTTCCTATGTGTTTTCATCTCTTAGGAAAAAATAAATAAATAGGTTAGTCAATATCATGTGGCTAAAATTAAGGTAAACAATTGACTTTTAATTATTTGTATGTGGATAATCCATACAAAGTTTTTCTTCACTTGTATTTCTCCATATTTCTCACTGTTCTCTTGAGTGACTAACAGTAGGGAAGAAAACTCTGGGTGGAATGTCTGAATATGATATTCAAACATCCTAAAGTCAAATATAATTGGTTTGGGATTAACTGTTATTCTATAATACTATGCTATTTACCTCTCATTAGAATATTTGTACATTATGTACATAAAGGCAAAAAATTATTTCAACAATAGCATTTTATTGTTACATTTATGTATTCATACTTAATATCACTCAGCTAATTTTAAAATCATAGATATTTCTTCATGAAGGGACTATGGAGATGAAATCCATATATCTCTTACCCTATCTCCATTAGTCAATGCTTCAGTCTAAACATTTGCTCTGGACCTTCCTTCTACCTGCTTGCTTTAATATAAACCTGACTTTCTCAAGAAGATACCACTTCTCTCACATTCTTGTTAAGTGTTAAATGTTTATTCTTCAATGTCCAAAAATTTTGGGGTTAAGAGTTAGTGTCCTACTCCTACTACTTTGCAATAATTGTTACCTTCTTATCTTACCTTCTTGTTAAATAATTATTTTACCTTCTCGTTGAAACAAAAAAACAAAAGTCACACAAAACCATTTCAGTGAATGTGCATCCTCAAAGATCTGGATTTTTGCTGGGGTTTCCAGTTCAGCAGTGCCTCACTTTGTATAAGTCTTAGGTCTAATTTTTGATTTTTGTTGGGATTGGCCATTTTTCCCTGAAGTTTTCTCTTCCTGGGCAGCCCGTATTTCGCTTGCCACACTTGTTTCAACTCCCCATTTAATTTTTGTGGCCCTTCGGCATTTCTCTTTCTTGAAAGATCAGCAATGTACTTGAAAGTACATTTCTTATATTTTAAACAACATCTATGTGTTTAAAAAAACTGAAATTTTCTTTTCTTTTTTTTGTTCAGCTTATCTAGTTCACTGTTCTGTCGTAAGCGTAAATAAGAACTTTTTATTTGTACTTTTAATTTAATGCCATCATGTACTGTTTGGATTTTTTTAATCTTGTCCCCGTTTATTATTTTATAATACATACATACATGCATGCATATATACATGATTACAGATAATGAAAATCAACCCAATTTATGCCACAAAGATTTAATGATTCTGATACTGAAATTTTCATTTAATACTATGCCTGTTCCAAATGAAAGCATATGTGTTCACACACACACACCCCCCAGGAAAATTCAGATTATTTATTGGTGAAACATTAAATATATGCCCCTTAAATCAGGAACAAAGTATATCTGCTATTATAATTGTTTTATAATGTTTCAAGACAGTAATATAAGAATTTCTTAGACTTCTACAGATGATTTAAATATTCTATCAGAATTTTAAGTTTAGCTTCAAAACAAATCTTGATTCAATTGAGTTAATCAATCTTTGTTATTTGTTATTTAACATTGTCACCATTTTAATGCTTCCAACATCTCAGACCTGTTATATATTTCTCTGTCTTAGCAATTAACTCTAATGTGTATGGTATGCTCATTTTCTACTCTTTGTTGCCATGATGGAGGAAAGCCTCTGTGGCTTGACATTGAGGGCCGTTATGTAGAAGTTGATGCTTGAATGACTCAATGGCATTATAAAACTATTTCGACATCAAGTAAGACATAGATAATGATTTTTTAATTTGCTTTGCTTACACCTCAAGAATGATGCTTTTCAGTATATATGCTATTATTGATTTTTAATTTATAATCTTAAAAATTCTAAATTTTGTTTCTATGGTGAGAGATATCATATTGGCACTGGGAATGCATACTGTAAAGTGATGTATTATTTTATTAAAATTTTGCTATATGCTTAAAGAGTACATGGGATCTCTATTATTTCTTAAAACTACATGCAAATCTACAATTAAATGTTTTAAAATAATTTTTAAAAATGAATATGACAATTCTCTGAGACTTGACTAGGCTTTATTTTCTCCAAATATTTTCCCCAAACTGAATAAATTAGGTTATACATGTGAAAAAAATTTAAAAAAAATAAAATTTTGCTATATGTTATTTAAAAAAACTTTTTTCATTAAAATTCTTGCTAGCTTATTTCATGTCCCTAGTGACCAGACCTACCACTTCATAAACCCATGTTCTAGATCCATTCTTTGCTCTGGATATTGTAGTTTCTCTATACCTTATTTGAAATTTTAGTTGCACATTTTTAAAGGATATGAAGAACTGGTGATTTTTTTCAGAAAATAATAGAAATAATTGGTATAATAGGTATTGGGAATGTTAAAGGAATTAGGTTGTTTAGCTTACAGAATGAAGGGTTTACGGACTGGTTAGATAGCAATCCCCAAATATTGTAAAAACCTTCTAAGAAAAAAAATATTGAAAAATAATGTGCATGCGTTATCAAACAAGAAGAGATTCACTTAAGTGGAAATAGGAAATATGATTTTCAGAGAAACAGAAAAGATTGATGAAATACTGAAATGCATTATATGCTTCTCGAGAGCTTCAAAACAGTAGACAATCATCCATCTTGAATGGTTGAGCCTAAAGAAAGCAGGATTAGCCAGATAA
Source organism: Halichoerus grypus (assembly GCF_964656455.1). NCBI lineage: Eukaryota > Metazoa > Chordata > Mammalia > Carnivora > Phocidae > Halichoerus > Halichoerus grypus. The sequence continues at coordinate 24,964,744 of NC_135727.1, read as the reverse complement.
TGCCACAGTTTATCTCTCTCATTTTGTGAATTCCTACATGGCTGATCTTATCAATAGGTAATGCTAGCAGTTGGAAAAGGCCCCTTTTGGCATCCACATATTTGTTAGCTTGGGATGAGATGTTTTCACCCTCTCTAAGCATGGATAATTTTAATTCATTAAGAATGAAGGAACAAATCTTCCTCATGGGATGGAGGATATTTCATCCTCCCTTTTTTCCCTTGGGTATTATTTCTAACAGTTTCAATACTAAACCAGATTAGCTGTGAAACAACTCTCTGACCTTTGTTGGATGTTTGACCTACACTGATATCACTAGTGATGTATACATGAAGAAAATCTACACCACAAACTTATAGAATTCTGTTATGTTCAGAATATGTCCCAGCTATTGGATGATAAAGCCATTGTTCACTAATACACAGAATAGGTCAGAGGTTAAAATGTCTATATGCCAAATTGGCTATAGTTCAAAAGTATATTCCATGCAATGCAATATTCTTGCCCTTGCCCCTACCTTGCATCCACCTAGTGCCATAGCTGGGAAAAGCTGTATTTGAAAACATTTCCATACTGAAATAAGCTAAACTAACATTTATGGGCAAAGACTGGTTATCATACATATTTTTATAATGCCATAAAATCTGTTCATAGAGCATAACAACTTTTCTGACAAACTATCGGACAATTTTTTTTTGCTTTTTTTTTTTTGTATTTTTACATTTTTGGCCTTTGGTTTTTAAATATTTTTGGTATTCCTGGCCAGTACAATTCATATTATCCATAACTTTTTATTTTTTATTTTTTTTTTTTTATTTTTTTTTTTTTAAAGATTTTATTTATTTATTTATTTGAGAGAGAGAGACTGAGAGAGAGAGCACATGAGAGGGGGGAGGGTCGGGAGGGTCAGAGGGAGAAGCAGACTCCCTGCCGAGCAGGGAGCCCGATGCGGGACTCGATCCCGGGACTCCAGGATCATGACCTGAGCCGAAGGCAGTCGCTTAACCAACTGAGCCACCCAGGCGCCCATATTATCCATAACTTTTTAATGCATGTATTTCATATAGTATCTAAAATACCATTCCTAAAAGACACACTGACATATTAAGGCATGCCAACCTAGGGGCGCTTGGGTGGCTCAGTTGGTTAAGTATCTGCCTTCAGCTCAGGTCATTCCTAGGGTCCTGGGATCAAGCCCCATGTCTGAGCAGGGGTCTGCTTCTCCCTCTCCCTCTGTGCTCTCTCTCTTCTCTCTTTCTCTCAAGTAAATAAATAAAAATCTTAAAAAAAAAAGACATGCTAACCTAGATTTTTCTACAGAAGGTGAAATTAGTATATTTTAACTGTGTAAAACAAGAAAAGGATGATATTAATAATTCTGATTGAGTCAAATATTGAGCTGCTAAAATTTAAAGGAGCTGTGATTGGAGTAGATGGGAAAGTGGTATTTAATGAAAATATGTTTAACTTTGCCATCCCCCATCTTCCCAGAATGCACTGGGTCTGGCATATTAAAGTCAATAGGACAAGTTGATCCATGTGAAGGACTAAAGGTCTTATATAAATGTACTAAGAATAACAAGCTTTGACATTATAAATGTTCCTCTCTTTATGAACAAACATTCCAAAATAAGAGTTTATAAAATATATAAGCTGGGGAGTAAATACATAAGGATTTGCTGCATGGGGTGCCTGGGTGGCTGAGTCCTTGAGTCTGCCTTCAGCTCAGGTCCTGCTCCTAGGGTCCAAGGATGGAGCCCTGTGTCAGGTTCCCTGCTCAGTGGGAAGTCTGCTTCTCCTTCTCCCACTCCTCCTGCTTGTGTTCCCTCTCTTGCTGTCTCTCTCGCTGTCAAATAAATAAATAAAATCTTTTAAAAAAATAAGGATTTGTTGCAAAGCTCCTTTCAGTAGTGAAATGAATTTACATAAGGTATTGCTTAGATATTTGCTTATGGCAAGCAGTTAACATTAATAGTTTATTAAAGATGCTTCTGATACGAAAATGAGTTGCAAACAAAATTCTAAAGTGGGTCAAGGGAAAACAAGATTTTTTTTTTTTCCAAAAAAGCAGGTGCTTCAGAACTTATATGTGGTGTGTGGAAGGTTGTACTTTATTCAACAGCTACACATATCTAGAATTTAGAATCATGTGAAATGGTGTAAGTTCTAGGAACTTCATTGGCTTACTACTAATCATAGGAGTCAGGAAATAAGCCTTTTTGGAATGACATAACAAGGTGGGGGGGAAGCAATAAGGTAAGAATAAGTAGGAGCAACTAGGGATCAGAAGTTTTTAGCCTTTTCAAATTGTGCCTGGTGAAATATTAACAGAAAGAACTTTGATGATTGCAATTCAAATATCCCACTTCTTGTCTCTGTTTCCAAGATCTAACTTTTTCTCACTGCAGCAAGGATAATCTTTTCAAACATTACTTATACCAGATTACACTTGCATAAACATCTACAGATGAACCTCACGCTAAATTCCTCAGGCTTGACTTAAATTTCCCCTCGATATATCTATCACTTTAATTTATTTTGATACCACATACAAGGAATACAAATATATTGTACCCTCCCACATAAAACTCCTTATTACATAACTATATTATTATCTGCCCTCACTGCATTTTCTGTGAACATTTGTCATTACTTTTGGGTGTTTATTATCTGAACTCCCATGTTGATGAATTTCTTACCTTATGAATATTGGCAGGAGAGAGAGCCCACCTCACACTATAGAAACTGAAAAAGTTTACCTTCTTCTCCAACCTACCTTTTAGCTAGAGGGTAGGCATATGACTAGGTTTGTCACCCACCTAAATTTTGAATTTGATGTTATTACCACTGCTTTTGTCTCTCACCAATAGAGTGCATTCTCCATTATATCTTAGCTCCTTTTTTCCTGCTCATTACCTAAGCCTGTTTTTTTTTTCATTTTTGTTGTGATTTTATGAGATATGAAATAGATTCAATAAAATATGTTTTTTCCTAAATTATCCTAAAACAGTTTTGGTTGCCTGCAATTAAAAACCTTAACCAAGTCATCTTGTATACCTGGTCTTGTGTTTTTGTTTTGTTTTGTTTTTGAGGTTTCAGTTAAAAGCCTTTATTAAGATATGTTGGATAGTTTTCCCCTTCCAAAGTATGTACTACTTTTTAACAAAGGAAAATATCCACAGTCCAGAAAGATAATGTCCTAATTGCAGGGATTCGGGCATTTATATGAAAGTTTGTGGAGGAACTAATTTGAGGCAGAGGGGCATTCCCACATTACTTTGAAATCACAATTAAGAGGTGACTTACTTCCTACACAGCCATTTCCAGCCACAGCAGATATCACAGCAACCACAATGTTTCACAATTCTTGGGATTGATGTACAGATTTTCCCTTAAATGTGTATCTAACTTATTTTTTAATTGTAAATGGATTATGTCCTGAAAAGAAGTTTAAAAACAGATAAAGCCTACCCTTCAAATCAATATATTTGACGATATTTTCTTTATTACATTTTCTTATGGATATTGTAAGATTGTGATCGTGCTATACATTCAATTTTGCATATTGTTCTTACTTTACTTAGCACTATATACAAAAGATTTTTCACCTAAAGTTACAAGTAGAAAGAGAACCAAAATTAAAAATAAGCCACTCTGGTTTTGTTCACTACAACCACTCTTGAATGGAACACTCAGGCTTTATTTGCTCTGTAAGAGAGCAAACTAACTCTAATAGTTATCTAAGAAAAACAAATAGCAAAGTGAGTCAGAATCTTGTTTCATAGAACCAGTGAAACATGAGAAGTCCAAAGAGAAGCATGACTGACAGTCTTTTGTTCCAGAGACTCTTGGACAATCCTACAAAATCAAGGGCTTTCTTGACTATTTTCCACAAGACAGTGAAGTCTTCATCTGGAAACATAAGGATTTGAAAATATACCAGGATGTAATAGTATAGCAAGATTTGGGCCTTTTCATTCCCAAGAGATAAGTTATTTATCTTATAAACAAGAACTGGAAGAAATCATGGGGTATTCTCTAGCCTTTATGGTTTATATTATACTGTCAGAAAGGAAGAATCTCCTCTGCCCTTCAAAGTCCTTCTAGCTGTACTAAGAATCAAATTGATGTCAGACAGGTTAACAGGAAAAAATCTAATTTAATTTTGTATAGATATAAAATTCCAAAGACAGTCAAAATGCAGTATTACATGTCATCCTGAACTAAGGGGAAGGGGGTAGGGATTTGGGACTTCAAAGGGAAGGAATGCAATTTACAGGAAGATGAAAAAGAGTAGATGTTTGGTCAACAAATGTTTGCTGGGCCATTCAAAAACAATGAAACATGGAGGACTTTGACAAACAGGCCTTTCTAGGTTCCTTCCTGTCTACCATACCTAGTTCATATTATAATGTGGTTTTCTATGGTGATAGCTCTCTTCCTGGAGCAGACCCTCCATCCATATCCTTTTTAGGCAGTTGAGGGGGAGGTCAAGAGTTTTTCCTGAATCTGCTGGGTTTTGATTGCTTTTAACTCAAAATAATCTGCATGTCAAAGTGACCCATCTTGGGGAGGTCTTCTCTTGGCCCCTAAAGAACCGTGCAAATTTGTACATGCACGTGAATTTGCAAACCTCTCTGTAATTTTAAGAAACTCATGTATCAATGCCCTAATTAAGGAAAAAATACAATTGTCTTCACTGACAGTCAATTTAGGCATTAAGAAAAAGGAGGGAGTTTTTATGAAAGGAGAGGAGCAGAGACTAGGCCATGCCCATAATGATTGACCATTGACAAACTCTTAAGCTAAGACAGGAGACTGTCTTGATTTTCTACTTGGATATTTGAAACAGTTAAACATATAGTAAAGAAACCTCATCATTAAAGGGCTGAGAAATCAGGATGGATATTATCTAATTCTTGCTTAATATTATCCTAAACAGAAAGTAAAAGAGCTTTGGGAGTTCTCTTTTGACCAATGTCTGTCTCTGAAATTCTCATTCACTGCCTTATAAAAAGAATCTGTTCATTCAGGGCCAGCTGTAGAAGGGGGAAAAAAAGCCTTTTTCTCCTAACATTTTGGCCAAAATTTCCTCTGAAACATCTTCTTAAACATTTACCTCAAAATGCTTGGGATATTCTTTTCTGTTTTTTTTTTCTTTTTTAACTTTGTTGAGGCATGACTGACAAATATAATTGTATATATTTAAAAGTTGTATATTTAAATACAAATACAAAAGTTGTATATTTAAATATTTAAAATTGTATATATTTAAAAGTAGTACATAGAATGTAATGATTTGGTATATGTATGCATTGTAAAATGATTACCAAGATAATTAACATGTCCATCACCTCACATAGTTAACTCTGTGTGTGTGTGTGTGTGTGTGTGTGTGTGCGCGCGCGCACGTGTATGTGTGGTGAGAATGTTTAAGATTTACTCTCAGTAACTTTCAAGTATATATATGTTATTCACTATAGCCACCATGCTCTACATTAGATCCTCAGAACATATTCTTCTTATTAAAAGAAGAAAATTTGTATCCTTTCTAAATATCCTGAATTTCTGTTTAAAAATCTACTATGGGACTGTCACTCTCATCATTATGCTTCTTTAAACTATTTAGCACATGCCTTTTATTTGAATAGTAATTCTACTTTGTTTGGAATGGTAATTCCACTTTTTAAAAATGTGTTAAATTGTGAAGTAACAATTAGTGAATTCCCACTAACTGTCTAGGACTGTGAAATAATATTATCTCATTTAATTCCCAAAACCAGTTATTATAATTACCTTTATTCCATAAGTGAAGAAATTGAGATTCAGGGACAAAGTAACTTGCTCAGAGTCACACAGCAGACATATGTTGGAGTTGGGACTCTCATTCAAACCTGTCTTACTTCAATATCAATATTCTTTTATCAAACCATTCACTCTCCAGTGGAAAATAGTTTTTCTTTCTCATCGTCCTAAAAAGACCTGTTTTACAATTTTAAACATTGTTCCTGGCTCTTTAAACAAGAACCTAGAAAGTAACACTTCACCAGAAAGTCCTAGTTTAAGGTTGTTCTATATAGCAATGTCTCCTATTTTGTGATGATTTAAGTTTCTCCTACCCCAATTCTGTGTCTTTCTTATGATCCAGTGATTATAACTGTATGTAATATTCCAGGTACAGATGTTCTGTAGTTTTGCAACACAGGATATGTGTTGGTTTCCTCTGTATAAGAAACTGTCAATAATAACTTTCAAATCCTTATGCTGAGATTTAATGGATATTTCAGAGCCAATCATTTAAGTGTGGTTCAGATTAATTTTTCCTAAATGCATATGAACCATTTGGAGTCCAAAGGAAGTTGGGCAATTTTGTAAAACCTGCTCCATACTATTCATCTGCCAAGTGGCTTCGTCATGTTAACTAGAAACTTTTGCATTAAGCTGAACTGTGATTCTTAATTTAGTTGTTAAGACAGTACACGTAAACACATTTATAAAAGCAAACAAAAAGAAAGAAGACATTTACAAGTATCACAACATGTCATCATTTCATGTATTTATACAGTAGGCATTCTTAATTCTACAGAAATACCTTTTGTGAAACAAACAAATCTGGAGTCATGCAGTGTCAGAAGAGCACAATTTTGTTCCTGTTTGTGAGAAAATATTAAACTAGTAGAACACTGAATTTGCTCATCAGGGGCAACTTTAAGATCATTCCTTGAAATATTTCCCTCTTAACAAAACAAAAAGGCAACCCACAGAATGGGAGAAGATATTTGCAAATGACACTACAGATAAAGGGCTGGTACCCAAGATCTATAAAGAACTTCTCAAACTCAACACCCAAAAAACAAATAATCAAGTCAAAAAATGGGCAGAAGATATGAAAAGACACTTCTCTGAAGAGGACATACAAATGGCTAACAGACACATGAAAAAATGTTCATCATCATTAGCCATCAGGGAAATTCCAATCAAAACCACATTGAGATACCACCTTACACCAGTTAGAATGGCAAAAATGGACAGGGAAAGAAACAACAAATGTTGGAGAGGTTGTGGAGAAAGGGGAACCCTCTTACACTGTTGGTGGGAATGCAAGTTGGTACAGCCACTTTGGAAAACAGTGTGGAGGTTCCTCAAAAATTTAAAAATAGAGCTACCCTATGACCCAGCAATTGCACTCCTGGGTATTTAACCCAAAGACACAAATGTGGTGAAAAGAAGGGCCATATGCACCCCAATGTTCATAGCAGCAATGTCCGCAATAGCTAAACTGTGGAAGGAGCTGAGATGCACTTCAACAGATGAATGGATCAAGAAGATGTGGTCCATATATACAATGGAATATTACTCAGCCATCAGAAAGGAGGAATACCCAACTTTTACATCAACATGGATGGGGCTGGAGGAGATTATGATAAGCGAAATAAGTCAAGCAGAGAAAGTCAATTATCATATGGTTTCACTTATTTGTGGAACATAAGGAATAGCATGGAGGACATTAGGAGAAGGAAGGGAAAAATGAAGGGAGGGAAATCAGAGGGAAAGATGAACCATGAGAGACTACGGACTCTGAGAAACAAACAGGGTTTTAGAGGGGAGGGGGATGGGAGGATGGGTTAGCCCGGTGATGGGTATTAAGGAGGGCACGTATTGCATGGAGCACTGGGTGTTATACGAAAACAACGGATCGTGGATCACTACATCAAAAACTAATGATGCATTGTATGGTGACTAACATAACATAAGAAAATTAAAAAAAATATATTTCTCTCTTTCTTTGATGCAAGATCCAGTTATCATTTATTCTTTAGTGTAGCAAGCAACCAGATTCAACTAAAGAGTTAGAGGGGGAAATTGATGTCCAAGTAGATATTTAATCAGCTGAGTCAAAACTTCTGCATAGCTTTATCTACATAAGAAGATAATAAAACAGCCTCCAAATAGTATTAAAATCAGAAAGTTAAAATTTTTAAGGTAAACATATTTGTTGCTTTTAGAATATGGATGTGTATTCTATTTTAATATAATTCTAATTAGTCTAGATTTTTCAGATGGATTTAAAAAATTATAGACCTTTTTTTATCTTACTTTTTAAGATATCCTAAGGGTCTAACCGAAAATGTGAGCACAAGTGATATTTTACACAGTTATAGGATTGCATTTAAAATAGTATGATACACATTGATTTTCATAATGACAATTTGTGTTATTTAGAATTTTATAGTTTACAAAACAGCTTCACAAACTATTAAGTCATTCGATCTTAAAAAACTAGCTTATAAATTAAGTGGCATAGGAATAATTTCTATTTTCCAGTTGAGAAACCTGAGATTCATGATACTCAAATAACTTATCCAAAGGTACAAACCCCATAGGAAGAAACCCTAAAAATGGAGAATCTTCTGAGTTCTCTATCACACATTATCTCCCTTACTTACATATAGAGCTTCCATGATTTTGTATTCTTTTGCTGCTTTATTCCTCATTTTCAATAAAAACAAAAACTAAATGGTAAATTCACAAGGTGGCAAAAATCTTAACTGCTTACGATTTGTTACTCTGATTTCAGACAGAACCAAATTCAAACAATTCAAGGTTAATGAAAGTTTTTTCTATTTTTAACATTTGAAATATTTAATAGCTCAATTCCAATATTTAATACATGCCTAATGGTCAAGAAATTATTTTTTACCAAACCTCCCATTTCACATGCTGAAAATTTAACCTTTTTCTCAAGTGTTGGGGAGGAAATATTTTCCTCTACCCTTCAAGGGGCTTCTGGCTGGTCTAAGAAATCAAAATAACAGAGACAGATTAACAGGAGAAAAATCAAATTCAATTACATATATACAGGGAATCCACACAAACATGAGATACTAAAGACAGGCAAAATGAACTAAGCAGAACTAAGAACTAAGCAGAAGGAAGAAGTTGTCTGGGACTTCAAAGGGAAGGAAAGCAATTCACAGGAAGATGAAAAAGAGTAAATGTTTAGTCCATCATTTCCTCGCCATTTTTTATTACACCCAGTTAACTCAATAAGTGTGTATAAGTGTTTGGGTCTAGACGTAGCATTTGGAGTAAGTCAGGTAATGAATCTCTCTGAAACAGCACTACACAACAGACCACAAACTAACTCAGAGTAGATGAAGATATTGTACCCTCTGGGACCCTCATTTAAGTATTGTTCCTCCTCTAGCCTTTCTGAAGACCTTGCCTGGAGATGTGTAAAATTCTTAAACCCTAATTTGCTTCCTTACTTTCTTCCCCATTATGTTTCAGGAAGAATATGTGGCTGGAATAAAGCTGATTTGAGTTTTTAATATTATCTTGTGAGCCTGTATCTATATTGAGTCCACTCATTGTGCTTTATATACCCTTGAAACTTGAAAATTCTTGATTCATCAAATTAATACCTTGGAGTGTGATTGTTCTTATGAAAGTCATCAGCAGACTGTCTTCCTGCCAGATCTGCAGAATTATCTTCTCTGTTCTCATTTTCCTTGATCTCTCTGTTGTATTTAACACTGGTAACAAATTGCTCCTTGAAACACTTTTTTCCCCTTTGGTCTGTATAACTACACAGTACTTATTTTACTACTGTTTCTCCAACCACTCTGGAAAAAAAATAGGAAAAAAAACAAAACAAAAAAACAACGGAGTGAAACAAAGCTCAAGAAAAGAGAGAAAAGGAGAGACAAAGAAGATACCAAGAGAGAGGAGGAGGGGGAGAACAAGAAAGTGGAGAGGAAAGGAGTTTATTCATGATAGAGATTATCGTATCATAGTACCAACTCCAACATTTGTCTCATGTGTTATTCAGTAGCAACCAAGGTTTATGTTGCATAGGCTTGGGCAAATAACTACAAGCCATTTCAGTACTTACTAAGTGCCCAGTACTGAGTATGAACTTAACAAATTGTTTAATCCTCACCATCACCACAGCCTACAAAGAAGGTAACACTTTTTCTACTTTATAGGTGAAGAAAGTGAAACAAAAAGATTAGGTAAATTGCTCATATGCATACATTTACTAAGTGAGAAAGCCAAGGTTTAGGCCTAGTTTTATCTATCTCCAAAGCTTATGCTCTATTAGTTATATTATACTGTCTAAAGAAGCCAGGCACTTACTTTGAATCTTTAACATTTAAAAGAGGGAATGTTTCAATGATTTACTTACATTTCTAGAGACTTAAAATTAAAAAGTGAACTTATTTGTCTGACTTTCTATTCATTTTGGGAACTACTAATTGACAATATGGTTTGCTCTGTATCTTAGATCACTTTAAATCTCTAGTGTAAAGTCTCCTTAGATCATACCTTGTTGTTTAATATCATTTTTTTCTGGATGGTACAAAACAGCAAACTCTGGTTCTTTACCATAATTAATTAGGGATTCCAGAGCACAATGGGGCATTTTACTCCAAAAAAAATGTGTATTGAAACAGCTGCCTCTCTTATTACCAGGAGATCTATACCCTTTCAGCTGCCAGTGCTGACATTTCTGTTTCCTCATTTCTCTACAAAATGAGCATCTTTAAGAATTCTAAAGGGTCTGTTCATGATTAACTTTCAGTGGTATTTTAATATAATTTTTGTGCATTTCATATCATAAGAAATTATGTAAAATTCAAAGGCTAATAACTTCCAGGACTTTATTTCGGTCAATGATTCAAATGTTTGGAGGAAAAAAAAGAATTTCTCTTTTTGTGTGTGTGTGTGGTCAAGTCAAGTTTAAGGAGTCAGCCTTGGAAATCTATAATATTTATAATTGCAAAAATGTATAAAAGCAAATAATAGCAGTGAATAAAGAAGAGAGCTAGCAAAGCAATGAGGCATAGGTCTCTCCCTTATGAAAGCTTACCCTGTATACATTTGACAGTAGGCAGAATTCTAAAGATGCCCTTTACCCAAGATTCCCATGACCACTTTATTCAATCCTAGGTACTGTTGATAAGGGACTTTGCTAATGTAATTAAGGTTGCTAATCAGCTGAGTTTAAAATGGGGATAATATCATGGATCTTAGAATATACAGATGGGGGGGTGCCTGGGTGGCTCAGTCGTTAGGCGTCTGCCTTCGGCTCAGGTCATGATCCCAGGGTCCTGGGATCGAGCCCCGCATTGGGCTCCCTGCTCAGCTGGGAGCCTGCTTCTCCCTATTCCACTCCCCCTGCTTGTGTTCCCTCTCTAGCTGTCTCTCTCTCTGTGTCAAATGAATAAATCTTTAAAATATATATATATATACATATGGAGCCTTAAAAGCAGAAGAAAAGGGCAAAAGAGTCAGAAAGATGGGGAGGAACTGAAGTCAGAAAGATTTGAAGCATGAGAAGGACTTGACCCACTGTTGCTGGAGGACAGCCATATGGAAAGCAATAGAAAATCCTTATTCAGCAGGTAAATATCTAGATTTGACCTGCATTGATTTCTTGTCATTCAAGAATTCACTTTTGTGTATATGCACAAATACTAACTGGAAAACCTTTAAGGAAACATCCTAATCTTAGAGTAATGGAAATACTATAATATTAAGATGCATGTCAAAAAGAAAAAAAAAAAAGGCTTATCCAACCGTAGGTAATACTCTGAGTCAGCACAATGTCCTCCCACTTCTCTTCCAATCCTCATTCTTCCAGTCCTCATTTTGGTAACCCTATTTTTGCTTTCTGTGTCAGAATTCTCATGCTGACCATTGGTAAGAAGTCTCTTGCTAGAGTTGCTCTGAATTTGTTATTGCTTGTATAGTTACCCATTATATCACATGTTTCTTATTAATAATCCTAATAAAACTATTTTTTCCTTGCCTAATTTCCTCTTCCTGTTAAATGACAATAAATATATTCATTTTTGTGGGCACCTTTAGACTTTAGAAGGGGGGTTGTATCTCATTTACTTTTATTAATGAATATTTGTTGAATTTTAAAGAGCATAATGTCTGATAATGCCTTAATGGATCACCTTACCAGGATAATTTTATTTTAACAATCCAGAATGTCAATATTGTACTTGCTGCATAGTTCCAAACTTTTAAAGCAAATCTAATTTTTCAAAAGAAATGAAGTAGAAGAAGTGAAAGAAATGGCTTTCAGTAACAATTGTAGTGATGGTACAGAAATTCTGTATATTCTCACTGAAAAGACTAGAGATGTAAAAACAGAGTGGAAAACTGGCAATTGATGTACCACAGACTTTGAGGATTTCCTGTTAGTTCAAATAAGAAGGGGCCAGATGAAGGAAAGATTAGAACCCATAAGAGGAAATTGCCTCCTGTGAAAAAATAACGTCTGAGAAGTAAATTGAGGTAACTAACTTGAGCAGGGCTTCTTAAAGTTTAAAAAAGAAGCCTGAATTAATTGCTAGAGTGGGCCAAAGAACATTGAAGGGCATATCACATTAATGCTGCATCATCTCTCTTCATGCACAGCATCTAGACCTATAATTAGACATGTGGAGAAGTGAGAATAACTTAACTGACAGTAAGGGCTCACTAGAAGCCAAAAGTCAGTACTACAGGCAGCATCACTAAGAAGGAAGCTGAGGACTGTCATGACTTGTTCTTGGTACAAGGAAGCTGATTATTGTGGGCTTGCTTCTAGGCTTGTTTGCACTGTTTGCTCTCACAAATGAAGAAATAGCACAGTGGCAAAATTTCCTACTTGGTTTGTTTAGGGCTCTGGATCCTTTCTCAATCCCTCTAGACTATGAAGTCACTAACAACAAAAATTTATAATAAATTATAAAATGTCCCCTTTCTTTGCATCTAGATTTGAAAGATTCATGCAAAGATCTACACCAATTTCTTACATTACTTCTCTCTACTTAACTATGGCAAAGTAATGTGGAACCATAGATATTCTGATATGAGATTTTTTTTAAAAGAAAAGGGAAAAAAATCACCCAATATGTGACGATATACTGTAATTCAAACAAAGGACGTTATCAAGAATCAGAAGAGATAACTCGCTGGGAAACACAGGTATTCTAAGTAACAGAAGAACATTAGGGAAGTTTTATGATTTTTTTCAACAGGATTTAAGAATACAATTGGTCCAAAAATAAATAAACAACACTAGAGCAAGTAATCATGAGAGATGGAGTTAAACATACACACAGATTTTTAAAAATAAGATTGTTAAATTTAAAACTTTAGAAAAGTACCATATAATGTGGTAATGATTGAATTTTAAAAGCAGCAAACAGATTCAAAAACTTCATTTAGAGCTCTGAGGAAATGGTAAACTGGTGAAAATCCGTAAGAGAAAATATGGCAGACATTGTGGACAAATTCAAGGAATTCAATACACACAAAATAAAGATTTTAGAAGAAAACAGATACGATGTAACAGAAGCAAAAACTAAAGAACAGTGGAGAGAAAATTTCTGGATCTGAAAAAAATATTTGACTTTTTTGTTTAAAAGAGATGACTAATAGTCATATGTAGTGTGCATGTGTGTGCGTGTAGGGGGGGTGGGAAAAAGAGGGAGGGAGAGGTAAGACAGACTTAACACCTAAAAATATTTTGGTCAATTGTTTAATTTCCAAAGACATTGATCACACTAAACCAGAAAAATATAACAAATTTTAAAAATAAATGTAAACATTCAATACTCAAAGCTGTAATGTACCAAATGAAATAACCTTGTAATATATTTTTAAATAATTTTTAAAGAATCAAGAAAAACATCACATTTATAGCAAGACACTTTAAAATGCTCTGCAAGTATTTTATAGATCACATAAACAGAATAAATAAATAAGTAAATAATCAGGATATAGAGTTTAATGTTATAATTAGTAAGTGGTCTTGTCAGAAAGATGGCCCAGGAACCAAAATGGTTCCATCTTTCTAGAATCCAACTGAAGTGAAAGAAAAACAAAATAGTAAGGGGTATCCCTCACATCTAAGGAGCCAACCACAGCACAAACCCTGAGAGATTTCTGTGAAATATCTTGAAATGGGAAAGACTGAGGAACCTCACAAAGGGCCAGATCACAATTATGATCTGATAGTGTCAATAACAGAGTCTGGCTTGGGGAGTGGAGAGCTGTTGGAAATTTAGATACCACTCCACTAGATGCTACATGTAACTCTACACAGCAACCAATGGTAGCAGTGCTGGGACTGGTAGAGTATACATCAAGCACAGAGCAGAGGGAGTTATGTCTGAGCTGACTTCATTCACTCATTCATTGTTCATTCAGCAAACAATTTTTGAACATCAATATGTACCAGACATTGTGCTAGATGATGGGGGAAAAGCAGTGAAAAAGACAGATAAAATCCTTTCCTTCATGATTTTTATATATTTGGCTGAGGAAACAAACAGGTAAACAAATATAGAAAAAAAATAATTTTTTAAAGTTATATGTACTATAAAAGAAAAAACCCAGGGCAATGCGATTCAGTGTGTAGATGTTAGGGGTAGGAGTTACTTTAGACTGAGTGATCAAAGAAGGGTTTCTTCTCTGAAGAGGTGACATTTAATCTGGGACTTGGACATTTGCACTGAGATATTTAAACTGAGGCTTTAAAATGAGCCATAGAAGAACAGAAGAAAAGGTGCTTTAAGCTGAAGCAATAACATAAAGACTTGGGCAGGGGAGGGTGGTACCCATTATACAGATGGGAAAAAAAAAACACAGAACTGTTTGCTGTTATTAGTTTATGGATCATTGCTGTGAAAATAACAATGAATAATAATGATTACTTCGGAGGGTGAAGAGGGTGTGAGAATATGATGTTAACATCCATGTAAAAGAATAAACAGTTGGAATAGCTGAGGAAATATACTGCAATGCTTAAAAAAATTAGAACAGTTTATTACTAATGTGATAATATAGAGTAATGGGAAAAAATAGTTCCCAATAGCCTCCAATGCAAGTACAAACTTAGTAATTTATACAGGTGGCGTTATATTAGGAAAAGAAAAGATTTAGCCAATAAACAGGGCCACGACAATTATTTATTTACCAAATTTTACATAGTCACTTATCACCAGTCACCAAAATATGGATTAAATAATTAAATGTTTAATAAGTAATCTTAAAAAGAAAATATAAGAAATTAATTGTGCGATTACTGGAGTGAGGAAAACCTCTTAAAGCAACAACAAAGGAAATCTTAAAGGAAAGTAGCATATTGCATGTGGTGATGATTATTTGCCTTTTAAAATATTTTGTATCTTCTAAATCATCTATATTGAGAAAGTTTTAACTTTAGAATCAGGAAAGTGATGCTTACTAGAAAAAACATTCAAAACAATTGCCTCAAAAGAAAACTGAGGGATTATTTTACAAAAGAGGTGGATCTGGTACCTCTAAAATCATGCCCTGAGTGATGTTGGAAAGATAGTGTTTGAAGCCAATGGCCAAGAACGAATTCTTGAGACGTCTTTGGTGCAAAAAGGTGGTTTTTATTAAAGCATGGGACAGAACCCGTGGGCAGAAGAAGCTGCACCGGGGTCATGAGGAGTGGCCTATTATATACTTGCAAGTTGGAAGGGGGTTGGGGATAGCTTAAGTCTCTAAGGAATTTTGGAAGCAAGATTTCCAGGACCTCGAGGGGGCTAGATATTTTTGGGAAAAGGTCATTTATTACCGTCTAATAAAACCTTAGTCATGAGACCCTTCAGATGTATAATGGTGGGCCATATGCTTGGGGATGATTGCCAACACGTGTCTTGGGGGGGTTAGAGATAAAGGAAGTTTCCAAAGGAATTTTTATATGTTAAAGTAGACTTACAGGATCCTAGGGGGTGGGGTTTGGGCTAGGATTGCCTGTTGCCCTTAGCAAAGTATTAACATGGAGGCAGTTGAGTCCCTAGAAGAAGGTCACTCTGCCTGTTTCAAGGACTTGTCAGTGGGGGGTAGGTAGTTAAGGAAATTTAATAATTTTTCTTCTGCCTTTGTTTCCCACATCACTGAGGAAAGTCACATTCTCTGTATATTTAGTAACTCAGCATTACTCTTAAAAAATATAGGTAACAACTGCTGTTGGGTTATTCTTTAATTTTCAAAATTATTTTAGCCTTTCAGTCTCCTGCTTTAAAATACAGCCAAATATTGATCGCACCACAGAGATCTGATGGTGATGAACTTGGAGATGAACTTGGAATCTTCTGCCTGGACTATAAAGCCCATTTGGTCCAACAGAGTACCTAATTATAACACATATTTTATCATTATTTTCCCAAGCTTTCCGTGGAAGTCCTGTTTGATAAAAAATAAAAATAGCAACCCTGTTTGATCTTTTGGTGCAGAATTTTTCCTTCTGTCTTGCAAAAACTCTCAAAGTACATTTTTTCTCTCTCTCTCCATGCTCCTGACACTTTTGCTTTCATTAAATTCCAGAACAGCAACATTCTTACCCAGACAAAATGGGCTCCCTCAGAATTACCAGTCTCATCGTCATTTAAATAAAATTACATATGTATGTCAATTCAATTGTCTTTAAGTATCAATGTTATTTCTCAGTCAGCAAGTAACCAGGCTGTAGACTTTTTGCATTTTCATCTACTTTAAAGTGCAACTGCTCAGCTAATGAGATTACTATAGCCCAGCAGAAAGCTCAAGTTTGAAGTGAAGTTTATTTTTCTTTTCAGTCAAGATTTTTTTGTTTGGTTGTTTTTCTTTAGTTCCCCACCCCCTTCTGCACCTAAATGTTACTACTCATTGTGTTTGATCCAGTCCAGTTTTGAATCTATAATTCCACTCCATGTCAAAATAATGTTTGCTCTATCTTCACAATCTTCCTGAAGTAACTACTCCCAGCCTCATGCCACTGAGAGCTTTCTAATTAGAAAACTGTTAGCAAAATATCCCAAATCCCTGGGGGGCCCATGGAAACATGGGAGACCCTTCGCCTGGACCCTGGCTTTCCTGGTGACTGGGTCCCAGGTAGCTCCAGATTTGTAGTATCAAAAGGCCCAGGATTTCACTTAGACTATAAGTGGAGGCCTCACGTTGAGGCTGGGGGACCAAGCCCAGTCCATTGGCGTTGTGAGCAGGCCATTGGCCTTGGAGCAGGCCTCCCCCAAGGCCCAGACCCGGTTGGGGACCATGGCAGGAGTGACCCTGTGGTTGCTTCCGGGTGAAGGCTCACGGTGTCGGAACTTGCTAGGTCTGGGTCCTCAAAGCAGTGCCAGGTCTCTAAGTGAAGTGAAGTGACTGCTGGGATCTTGAAGCTGTTATCAATGGGTGCCTAAAACAAACTGCTTGGAACTCTGAAACGGGTGTTGATCCACATCCTGCTCTGGCCCATGGGGCTGTGGAGGAATCACTTTCCTAATAGATAGACAGATACATAGATAGCTACATAGATTTAATATTATATTTTAATATTATATTTAATTATATATAATGATGAAGCTGCCTAGGGCCCCTGGCCAACCTAGTAGTGTTTTAAGCTTTATCAAACACCCTTAGCCCACATGATTGCTTAACCTCCTGCCATGGAGGCATATAATAGTTCAAGGAAAATATGCATTCAAAATTAAGCAACTTGAAAAATAAGGATTATAATCTTGTTTTAAATGTAAGGAGCCTAAACATATCAAAGATGGTACCTGAGAATTTGTATGGGATAGGGAGGATGGCAGAGACTCTGGATGGACTTCCTCACATGTGTTTCAATGAAAGCAATGCCAACTATATCTTTAGAGTGTTATAAATGGTGCTCTGGATGTATTAAGTACTCAATATGTTTTAGACGTTAATATTTCTGCTGCTGTTGCTATACAACTTATAGCAAAAGACTGTGTCAATACTGCTGATCTGTACTTTATAAATGATCTTTAATGTTCAATAGTGTATGCCCAGGGCTTAGTGCAGCCTGACACATAGTTGGTGCTCAATGTAAATTGAATGAATGAATGTTCTTTGTTATATGAGAAACAATAGGAAAACATTGAAAAGTCACTGGAAACCAGTCCCCATTTCTGGAGAATCAATTCACAGAATTACAGTCATTATGTATTTTTCTTCTCTCCAGGGAAACATTGAACTTTCTCAAAACTCACTCTATAATTGTTTCTTGGGTGAAGGCCAAGGGATAATTTCTTTTTTTTTTTATTTTTTATTGTTATGTTAATCCCCATACATTACATCATTAGTTTTAGATATAGTGTTCCATGATTCATTGTTTGTGCATAACACCCAGTGCTCCATGCAGAACGTGCCCTCCTCAATACCCATCACCAGGCTAACTCATCCTCCCACCCCCCTCCCCTCTAGAACCCTCAGTTTGTTTTTCAGAGTCCATCGTCTCTCATGGTTCTTCTCCCCCTCCGATTTTCCCCCCTTCATTCTTCCCCTCCTGCTACATTCTTCTTCTTCTTTTTTTCTTTCTTAACATATATTGCATTATTTGTTTCAGAGGTACAGATCTGAGATTCAACAGTCTTGCACAATTCACAGCGCTTACCAGAACACGGGATAATTTCTAATACTGTAATATTCCTATAAGGACTTGGTATAAGGACCAACTAAATATTCACTAAAGGTGAATATTAGGGTCTGTTTCACAGTAAAATGATAAACTTTTAATCATTTATGAGATATGAATATACAGTGGGGAATCAAGATGTGCAATGATGGTTAAAATACTATATATATTTATTTCAACAAAAATTTGAATATGTGAAAGTAATTGTGTTATGGGCTTGGAAAATGCAAAGCTACACAAGACATTGCTTTTGTTATTGACTAGTGTATAAAATAGAGAAACACATAACAATTTAAAAGTAAAGATTTTATTGGAATGAGGTATGGAAATATATATACATACATGTAAGTATGTGTGTAAAACAGACATTATCATTGATTAAACAAACATTTATCTCTGTGTTCTAAAACCAGACTACATACAATTCAAAATCAAATGAGTGTCAGAGAAGTAAACAGACAATGCAGTAAAGTCTGATAATCTGTTAAGATACTGGATTCTATGGGAACACAGAGAAAGAAGTGTACAGTAGCCCAGTTTCTAGATGGTTACCTCTAGACCTAAGGTTTCAAGGCTGGGTACGAGTTAGCCAGAATGAAGAACAGGGAGATTAAGGAAGGCATTACAGATAAAAGAAACATATTGTGTGAGGTTGTGAAGATTTGCAATGTTAAACTGCCTGTACATAGATAAACATGACCAGAGTGAGGGTGGGTATGAGCAATGCAGTGCCAGATAACAAAGAATTTTGTATTCTGGGCACCTGGGTGGCTCAGTCATTAAAGCATCTGCCTTCGGCTCAGATCATGATCCTGGAGTCCCAGGATCGAGTCCCTCATCGGGCTCCCTGCTCAGCGGGGAGCCTGCTTCTCCCTCTGCCTCTGCTTGCTGCTCCCCCTGCTTATGCTTGCTCCCTGTCAAATAAATAAATTTTTAAAAAAAGAATTTTATATTCTAAGGAGTATGCATTTTTTAATCTAGATAATGGGAAAGTCATTGCAGTTTTTTAAAACAGCAAAATAGGGCGCCTGGGTGGCTCAGTTGGTTAAGCGACTGCCTTCGGCTCAGGTCATGATCCTGGAGTCCCGGGATCGAGTCCCACATCGGGCTCCCTGCTCGGCAGGGAGTCTGCTTCTCCCTCTGACCCTCCTCCCTCTCATGCTCTCTGTCTCTCATTCTCTCTCTCACAAATAAATAAAATCTTAAAAAAAAAAAAATTTAAAACAGCAAAATAATGAAAATTCACCATAAACATTCAAATAATACAGATGTAAAAAGTGAGTACAACCAGTTTCATAAGTACGTTCATACAACTGGTGATAGTACCTTTCAAAGATGTTTAAAGTAGTTTTATAAAATTTAAAAGTGTTTTTTACTTTATATATAAAACAGTAAAGGATAGAAAAGGATTTAAATAAAAAGTAAATATCCATCCCCCTGTCCAAACCTCTACCTCCAATTCCAATTTGTAGGGGCAAAATTATTAATAATTTTCTGGCTTTTAATACTTCTGAACTTTCCATTTTAACTACAAATAATATACCTATAAATCCCTACTAAAAAAAGGTGGGGTATAATGATGGTATAAATGGAAAATATTGTCAGATTACTTATCCTGCTCCCCAAAAAAGTCAGCCAAGATAGCTTCACAGGGTGAATTCTATTAACACTATAAGCAAGAGAAAATCCCGATGCTATTAAACTGTCCCAAAAAATAGTGAGAAGAAAAGCTTCTACATTCTTTTTTTCCTCTTCTTTTAAACAACACATGGCAATGCTTAAAAACTCACAAGAAGAGCTTGGTAAAGACAATGACAGCTGTGTCTGACTTACAAATATTGAAGCAAAATCATTAACTTAAATTCAAATTAAGTTAATTATGAATTAGTGATCAAACCCAGGTTCATTTTAGGAATGCAAGGATGGTTTAGTATAATAAAATAATTAAGATAATTTGCTGTAAATAGTATCTAGGGAACAGTAATTATAGACGTGTGGCTGGAGCCTAGGGTACATTTAGGGGTGACAGATGATAAGGTTGTCAAGATAGATTGGAAACCTATGAAAGAATGAAAGAATTTATATCCAGGGCCAAAAATATTTGTGATTCTAACCAATAGGAGAAGGAGAGTTAAATAACACTTTTATTTCATTTTTCCTATTAGGAGGGTAGTAATATTCTATGTCATTTGATAAGGTAATTACTCCCATAGTTCACTTTTTATAAGTGTCAAAACATTATTAGCGGCATATATATGAATAAAAAAACATATATATGTATGTATATATGTATACCAGAAGTGTAGAAAATAAAAATATATACTGTATCTAGGATGCATTTTTTATTTTTTTTTTATTTTTTTTTTTTTTTTTTTTTTTTTTTTTTTTTTTTAAAGATTTTTTATTTATTTATTTGAGAGAGAGAGAATGAGAGAGAGCAAGCACATGAGAGGGGGGAGGGTCAGAGGGAGAAGCAGACTCCCTGCCGAGCAGGGAGCCCGATGCGGGACTCGATCCAGGGACTCCAGGATCATGACCTGAGCCGAAGGCAGTCGCTTAACCAACTGAGCCACCCAGGCGCCCTAGGATGCATTTTTTACACAACAAATTATGTCATTAATCATTTTGTATGGGATTAATATATTTTATATCAAATATAAATATTAAATAAATATAGTCAAATAATTATAAAATTAACATGTAATAATAATAAAGAATATTTGTGTTCCTTTTGTTCCAGGAAAAAATATACACATGTATATACATATATATAGATATTGAAATAAATATATAACAAAACTTCACAATAACACTCTGAGTTAGTTGCATTATCTTCATATTAAAGAGAAAGAAACAAAGGCCTAAAAGAATCTGTCTCATTTAATCTACCACATCCTGCTATCTCCACATAGTAACCTGTGGAAAGATAATGTCTAAGAACTTTCTAGTGAGCCAGAATCTTTGAGCAAGGGTGAGAGATTGTAAAATGCAACCTATTCATTGCAAAATGAATTCCATATGCAAATGAGTTTTAGTGCAAAATGAAACCCATATGCAAATAATCTATCCATTTAAAAAAATCAATCCCATCTATAGAATAAATAGTAGTTCAGCTTAAACAATGGAAAAAAATAGCAAATAATGAAATAACTTTAGTCTTCTGTACCCAAAGTAGATCATTTGTTTTGTGTTAGCCTTTATACTTGAAGTTGTTATAGAATGAAAAATTTCAGATTATGAAGTTCTGTGTTTTTTTCCAAGGACTGTACAAATTCTTCTTTATTTTTTTTAAATATTTTATTTCTTTATTTGAGAGTGAGAGAGAGAGAGAGATCTCGAGCAGGAGGGACGGGTAGAGGGAGAAGCAGACTCCCCACTGAGCAGGGGACTCCATCCCAGGACCCTGAGATCATGACCTGAGCCAAAGGCAGACACTTAACCAACTGAGCCACCCAGGTGCCCTCTTCTTTATGTTTGAAAACATCTATAGGTGCATTATGAGCTTAACCCTACCATATGAGCTGGACAAGAATTCAGGAATATGAACTGGACAATATAGTTGAAGTAGGTTCTAGTATAGGCTATTGAGTATTAATTACACTGTAGTGCTAGTTTCAGGCAATGGTGAATATGAAAGCTGGGATAACACCTACCTCGTTAGGGAGGCTTGGAAATAAATAACTAAATAAACCTCCTAGTTCTGATAATCTGTGTCTCTACATAACTAGTCTAATTTTAGTTTCAGTGGAGAAACTGTGACAGCCTATCAGACCCAAAAATATTGACTAACACTGGAACTCTAAGGTAAAAAGCACTGTCAATTTAAATGTGCTAATTAAAAAATAGCACTCATATATATTAATCATAAGTACTCGTAGAATCAAGGTAGAACTACTTAATTAGCTTTTGGATTTAAAGAATAAACTGAAAAATAATTCGTAGATTTTAAAAGTGTGTTTGAGCTGAGAATGGCATCTTATTTTATTTTATAAAAATACTTTATTTATTTATTTGAGAGAGAGAGAGCAGGAGCTGAGAGAGGGGAAGGGGCAGAGGGAAAGGGAGAAGCAGACTCCCCACCAAGCAGGGAGCCAGTGCAGACTCCATCCCAGGACCCTGAGATCATGACCTGAGCTGAAGTCAGATGCCTAACTGCCTAAATGACTAAGCCACCCAGGCGGCCCTGGCATCTTATTTTAAACTAATGACATACATTTTATACATGTGTCGTTGGTGCACACATGTGCATATATGTGTGTACATATCTTTTTGGAAAAGTATGTTGTAGAAGAGAAGTGACAAGATCTCTCTCCACATTCTATGTGTTGAATCCCAAGAGTCATTCTATACGCACTATGTGATGAGATTTGACAGTACAAAATTCAGTTGCAAAGCCACGTATAATGCAAGCAGGCTGTAGCATTGCACTATCTTGCTGGAGGCTAATCACTTTATAATGAGTTTAGTGAAAAGTACCTGTGCAATAAGTTGTAGTTGACAGCAGCCCAAGGGGACCTCTAAGTGCTAAAAATTAGCAGCTGAGAGATGTTGGATTGCATCTTTTTGAAGATAGAAAACAGATTCCTTTCTAAAATACAAGCAGTTTAAATTTGACATAAATCAAACAGATGGTAAAAGAAATATCTTGTTGCTATGGGCTTTATCCTGTTTTTGTTCTCACTGTTTTATGAAGTGAAAGAAGAAAAAAAAAAAGTCAGGCTTCTAGTGTTCTAGTCTGAGGAAACAATATCTTAACAGCACAGAGAAAATGATTTTTTTTTACAGCAATACTGTATATTTGACAGTTCGTGGAAAAATTTACACCAAGCTATATTTAAAGAAAATGGTGAACATACAATGAATAGTCAGCTTACTCTTAAATGATTCACTTTCATTGTAGATTTTGGATATTAAATAATCAATCTGGACTGGAGAAATTATAATAAAACACAGTCACTACTATTTATAACTGCAGAACTGGACTGCTTTAAAGACTACTGTGCATGAGAGGCAATACAAGTTTGGTTAGACTGTACTGATACTACTGATAAGCATCAAAACTCATGCTAATTTTGCCTGCAAGAAAGATGCTGCATAAGACATAAAGAAAGAAGGTTATGGCACTGCTTGGTAGGAAGAAATCTATAAAATGATATTTTGGCTTTCCAACTTGGCACTAGAAATGACAGAGAACAAAACAGACGAGAGGTACATTTGACACACTGCCATGAAGTGCATTTGCTACAGTGCCATGAAAAACATTTCTGAACTTCAGTATATTTCCTTGAATCAAAGAGCACCCACTGTATCAAGGTTTTATAGAGATCAAAATAATCAATGGTATGACAATTGTTATTGACAGCTACAGTCTAAACTACTTGTGCATCTTTAGCAAATACTTGTATTGAAGTGATATATTGAATTAAGTATCATACAAAGTTTCACAAATGTGCTAGGTAGTAAATATTAATTTTACAATAGGATTTGACAGCATACCCATAGTTGCTGAGAGGCAACTGGGGAGAACACTATGAGGC